>NW_028258315.1:11843712-11995227 GCF_053883595.1 Heterocephalus glaber
TAATGGGGGAAAAAATAAGAACCAAGATACGTCATGTACAAGTCCAAGCACCCAGTGATAAATGTAAACATATTGTACACCTAAAATGTACCAATAAAAGAATTTTTTAAAAAAAGAAAACCAGATGTTTAGCTACACCCAGATAAGTTATCAGAATCTCTGGGGCAGGGGACCCAGGAATGAGGATCTTTTTCTTTGGTTTCCTAGGCAATTCCAATGCACAGTCAAATTTGAAACTCCCTGCTCCCATTATTTAACTTAGATGATTGCATTAAAATTCCCTTGTTTTCTCAGAGCTGAGCTCCAATGCAGCATTTAGATCATTGGGACCTAAGTTCACTTGTTGAAAACAAGGAGAAGACCTTTGACTCTCCTTAATGCGCTGGGAGTGCTGAGGATGGGTAGGAATGTGGAGCATGGTGCCAGTTGCTGTCTGTCTGTGCTGTGTGTCTCGTGGATTTGAGGCTCCAGCATGTCAGCCAGGATCCCTCGGCCAGAACATGCCTTCATGCAAAGTAGAAACCCCCTAGGCATGTGATCACCAGGCCAGGAAAATGTCACCCATTGCCAGAGGAAAATCCAGCTTTCCACACAACGAGAGAGAATGGCACATGAAACCAATTTAGTCAACGTGGTTGGAAAGGCATCAGAAGCATCGTGAGATGGCCATTGTGGGAATCAAGGATGCACCTGGTCATGTTCATAGATGCTATACAGGAATACAACACGCCCCAAGTACAAGAACACGAGGGCATTCATCTGGGGCTCTTTGAGTCTGCTTTTGTAACTGAGCATTAGGCGGGTAGAGAGGATAATTGATTACAATACAAAAGACAGGCAACAGATAGCAAATGGCAGCTGTATTCAGGTCAGAAAAATAATAGGTGCATGATAACTTCTAAGTAAACTCTACCATCTGGGCAGGGGATTTAGCTCAGTGGTTCTGCCACCTGCCTCGAAAGCGCAAGGTCCCAAGTTCAATCCCCGGTACCAAAAAAAAAAAAAAGGATGCAGTAAACTGTACCATCAAACTAGACATAGGAGACTCATGGTGTGTTGGAAACGTCACAACCCTCTTTGCAAATATTTGAGAGTAAGGGAAGCTCATAACCGACTTTGCCCATAGCTTTCTCCCTACATTTAAACCTATGTTTGTTTTATGCAAAGCTTAATCCATGTGTTTTTGATTCCTTTAAACACAACTCATCAAAATGCTTTGGAAAAAGCTCTATTTAACATCTAAGATGTCTTTGCTTTTTAGCCTTTTAAAACCTTTTTCCTTCTTTGAAAGAGGGCTTAAATAGCATGTTTGCCAAGTTTACAATCCACTCAGCTTTGTAAATCCAGAATTTTGACCAGTGGGCATGATTTCATTTCTTTACATTTGCCAAAAATGTGACTTCCTGTTTGCTTCTAATGTCTGAATCTTTTAAAAACCAAATTTGGGAATCTTAGTGAACCCTGAGAGCTACAGATTTGCCCATCCAAGGATTATCATTTATTCACGTCACTAAGGAACTTATTAACATTTCCATTAAAGTCTTTCGAATTTGGAACAATTTGGTTTCATGGTCTAATAATAAAAAATACTTGGGTCTTGGGATAGCACCTTTTGTCAAAGATATCAGAGTTAGCTTGCAAACAAGAGCATAGTGCTTTGAGGTTAGTCTTCCTCCACCTTGTAATAAATCTAGAACTTGATTTGGAGGAATGAGAAGAGAAGTAGGAATGTAAAAAGAAAATGTCTGGACCAAATGACCCATGGGCTTTTAGACTCCAATAACTGTTTATTTTATTCATTACTTTATAAATCTACTTAGAAGTCTTTGTTGCTCAATCTTCATATCTTACACTGAGAGAGAAAGAGAACTGGCCATGTTAATAGGGCTGAGCCAAGATTATGCTAACCTAATGCAAAATCACCTAAGAAAATCTAAAGAAATGTTAGATGTATTTATCTGCCCTGCCACTTAAAATATCTTTCTTTTTCCTGATCAAATTTTAAAATTCTATGTACCCAGTTCAGATCATTAGAAAGAGGGAGAAACTAAAGCTCACAACAGCTGTCATGAACCATCTTCAAGAAGTTGGAATCATCTTACTTTCACAGATGTTGTGAACTGATATCAAATCTGATCCTCAGTTATGCAATATGGCCAACAACACCCTTTAGGTTTCGACTGTGACTTGTTACAGTGAGGACACTGATGAAAGTTGTGATTCTTTCCCTTGAAGAAATATCAATGAGGGGAATTTATGTCATTACTAGATACGAAACAGCAAGCAATTCCCCATAACAAGGACAGATGTTCAAGTGACTTGAACTTGGAGCAGTAAGGGGATGAATGTCAGCAGAGAGTTGCCATGACAGATCCAGGGCCCACACTGCTCTGAGTGGTGGGATACCCCTAGTAAAGAGTGGGCATGACTTTTTGCACAATAACGATTTGTTTTGGAAAAGTGATAGACGCTAAAACCCTCAATTTTATGCAATAGTTCCAAGTTTGACATTTAAGGAGAAGACTAAGTTGAATATTGCAGCAGAAAGGGACATATTAGAACAACTACATTTGACAGCTTGCATTTATTTTCTATAACACTCAGCAAACACTGTATCTACTTGCATCAGATTAAAACATTTGTATCATGCCAATCCACTTGAAGTGACTGTTATGGGGATTGTTCTTTATGATGGTTTTATATTTAATATAATACATAAGCACATTTCCTTGTTTTGTTTTATTCTGTTTCTCTGTGCAGATTTTTATCTAAGATCTAAAGTGCCAATGATGAATATGATATATACTGCAGTCTCTTAAAGAATATGCAGCCATTTTTATTAATGAAGATGAAAATCAAATTTTTTTTCCTGAAATTCTTTTATTGGTACATTTTAGGTATACAATATGTTTACATTTATCATTGGGTGCTTGTACCTGTACATGGTGTATCTTGGTTCTTATTCTTTCCCCATTACCTGTGTGCCCTTCACCCCCTCCACCCTTCCCTATTTACATAGACTTTGTTTCCATTTTTTTCTTTTCTCATAATTTTTCCTTTCCCTTCTTTCCTTTCCCCTTCCCCTCCTGGACCACCTCTACCCCTTTGGACCTTTTCTTCCTATTTCAAATTATCAATTATTCATTTTAATCACTTTAATCCTTGAGGCTATACTCTTAAGTGAAATAAATAGGACACACATGTGTAAATAGTTTCTCTAGTATGAGAAACTGAAAGTGTAAATACGGATTATAATGAAGATGAAAATCAAATATTTTTAAGGGAAGACTTTGAGTGTTTTCTCTTGGTGCTTGGTTTTAATTAATTTTTTAAATCCCTTTTTCTAGAGGAAAGGGCTGTAACTTGCCAAGAAAGAAGAGGCAATGCTTATGATAAGCATTGTTATAAGAATGATTGTTTCTAAAGCAGTAGTTGCCTTTGAAGTTCTACATTTCATGGTGAGATCCGGCAATTGGATGTATCAGGTTTAAAATAATGAGTACTGAGGAATGGCCCAGGAGAGCTACTGGTGTTCCCAGGCCCTTTGAACATGTCACTGGCCACATTTCTCTATGGCATTGGCTGCTTCTTACTTGAGAGCCACTATCTTATCATAGCACAACTCAGGTAAACTAGGGTCTGCCACTGGGGTGGGGTCCACATTCCTGTATCAACCACCTCAGATATACAGGACACCTCCAGAGGAAAAAGAGTATCATCAATAACAGAAAGACAATGTGTCAAACTCGGGGTTTGGTTTGCATTCCATCAAATGATCAGCAAGAACTTCTTCAGCACCCAGCAGAGGCCAAGTACTATTCCAGATGGAGTGTGTAGTTTGGTGGGTGAAGTTTGGGGCCCAATACAACTAAAATTTTCATTTAGCATTTCTTTAATCAAATGTCGGGGAGGAATATTGGACCATGTCAAAGTCCTGAAAACAATGACAGTAGGCTCTAGAGCCTTTTCATTGCTCTTTTTCCTTATAGAAATTAAATATAAAATTCTGATTTAATAAGATACATGTTGCAATTTGTGTTGCTCTCATGAATTACAAGTTAAAATTAAAGCCACATTTTGAACCAGATCATGTGGTATAAACTTGTGATCCACAAAGCAAGATTCTGTTCTTAGTTTTACTCAATGAATTTAGGTGAGTCATTTAATATCGTTGAGCCTTCACTTAAAGTAACATGCCAAAAATTCCCATCTATCATCAGCAATCTAGGTTTCTTACTCACCCTCACTCTTTGCTTTCCCTACATCTCTTCTATAAAGACTTTCAGAGCTAGTTATGAGAGCTAAATATGGTGTATGCCTGTAACCCCAAATACTTGGAAGGCTGTGGTAGGAAAACCATTTAAACCCAGCAAGCAGTTCAAGGCCAGCCTGGGCAACATGGCCAGACACTGTCTCTTAAGAAAAAAAAAAAAGCTAAGGTAAGTATGGATTTCATTTCCCAACCAGCATTGCAGCTAATGAAATGTAAGTACAGGTCTACTGAGAAGGGTGACGAATTCTTGGAAACATTTACTTTTGTGATAAAAGGGACATGTATAGCTGGTGTCACCTTTCACTCCCATATTTTCTTGTTTTCCTTGAATGCAACTGTGATATCTAAAGCGTATCAACCATGTTGTGATCATGTGATAACAAGCAGAGGATAAAACCCAATGTGCTAAGCATAGCCTCAGGAACCCTGGAAGATACCAGTGAGCCTCTGAGTTGAGCAGCCGTGACAGACTCCCCAGCCACCTAGCATGTCAGAAAAATACCACTTGCTCGATGCTTATTTAGGTTCCTGTTAGTCAGGGATTCTCTTTCATGCAGCCAAACAGACTGCTGTGTGATAACTTTGTTCACTTGGATTTGCTGCAGAGATGCCACACATTATTGATTTTATCTTCTCATTTTGCTTACGAAGAACCTTGGGCTCAAATGAGGATTAAGTGACAAAGCAAAGTTACCCCAGGTCTTCCAACTGCATATGTGTTTTAGGCTCCTGTCTTATGACTTACTCCCTTTTGAAGCATCCAGAGTATGGCAAAACTCTCAGAATAATTCTAAACCTCTGTCTAGTCCTTTAAATTGTTTAATACATTTTCAAAGATTTCATCAAGTTTGATTCTCAGAATAACCAGTGAGGTAGATATTAATATCCCTACATTACATAAGTTCCATTCACTTCCTTCTTAACCACTATTGCCTCTTGGCTCAGCAATCCTGCCACCACGGATTGTTAGTCCCCACTTACTGCTCTTTTCTGATGGTCTTAAGCTCTTTCTTGTCCATCTCTACTTATCCCTTATAAGATTCTGTTGTAATCCAGTGTGGCACATAACTACAACATCAGAGGAGACATCAGCTTGCCTGAATTCAAGGAATTCTGGAAGGCTTAGTAGAGAGCCCATCTACATTGTCAAGATCACTTAATAAAATTTAAAAAGTGCCTATAGTGTTAGGTATAAAATGTGTTTAAAGCCAGTCCTGTACAGAAACAACTTCTACTAAGGCAGCACCTCAGATTTAGGGGTAACTGCCCAACCCACTTTTTCTACCAAATATACTCTGCCTTCTTAGCACTAATTCAATTAAATAAATGTTCACCTTGTTTGTGTGTGGGCTCACACACACACACACACACATTCAGGTTGGTGACTATAATGTGATACCATATATGAAATCTAATACTCTTTCATTAGAAATTGATCCTAAGCATAATGTAACTTCCCAATTCAGCTTAGCTGTGGAGCTAAGAAGTAACTACTTACTATCCTATGAAGTCTTGCTTCTCCAAGTTTGCTCCCTGAGCCAGCAACACCAATATCAACCTGTTATAGAAATGTCGAACTTCAGGCTCAGCCCCAGATTGACTGAAGGGAACTTTGAATTTTAACAAGAGGGGGTGTGTGTATGCCTGTTGCAGTTTGAGCAGAGCTGTCTAACCCTAAGTTACATGTACCGTGAGTTCCCAGAGCCTAATCTTTTCTACAGCACACATCCTGCTTTTTGGTGTCTTGCCTACCACACTTGAGGAAATTCTGTGACCAAAAACCCCTTCCCCTCATTCCCCCCACCTCCCACACCTGTTGTTTTAGTAATCGGGAGTGTAAGTTGTTCTAATACTTGCTTTCCAGCAAAGAGATTTGCATTTTGTCTCTTCTGGTTAGATTTGGATTGAAATTCATAATGAAATTCCTAACATTACTAGTCCTCAAGTGCAGTGCCAATTTGTAAATTCAATTGAGTACAAGCAAGCATACAGTTCAGTGCCTACAACATAGCAGCATGCAAAATTTAAAAAAGAGTTGAGTATTTTTGTTTGTTGAATTTTGTGAATTTTGTAGACCCACATTTAAGGGATGTTGGCAGAGTGGAGAGAGAAATATGAATGTGGCAAATCTGCCTTATAATTCTTTCTTTTGACCAACCATTAGGTGATTTTGTCTCCTCTTCTTTCACACTGACCAAGAGGATGAGCATACAAAGGTTAATGATACACAGTGTTTGTCCTGAAGCTGCAGATGGTTACGCGGAGCACAGCTGTGTGCAGTTCACAGCAACTTCCCCAGGTCTCACTTCACGTAGGTGAATGATGCTTTCTGGAGCAAGATACACAGTGTCACTAGAAGTGAGCCAATGAGAGTCAACGGTGAATGAAGGCACAGTGTACCTAGGAACTCTGGTAGCAGAGAGAAAGGGCATCCAGTTCACACTGAGTGGAGTGTGAGTGTGTGTATGCATAATGCATGAAGTGCACTCAAAATATATGGTGGATGTATACATTAAAAATGATTCCTGTAAAAGGCACATTGCTGTTAATTCCTCTCAAAATACTCCTCCTTGCTTGGAACACATTCATCCCATCATTCTTCCCACTTTCTGAAGCAGTTCTGAAAGTCCTCCTTCATGAGTGTCTTTACAAGGTGTGATTAAAAAAATGCAGTGAATACTGCTGCCCAGTGCCACCCAATAGGAAAACAGGCTCATTACAATGTGTCTTCTCCCACTGCATTCACCAGATCTGGCATCGTGCGACATACGGATCTTTCCCAAAGTCAAAACGACCATGAAAGATAAACATGTTAAATCAGTTCAGGACATCAAGGTGGCCACAACAGCACAACTAAAGGCACTAACCAAAAAATGGCCAGGAAGATGGGCTATGAGTGCTCAAAGTGAGGGAGAGTATTTTCAGGGGGATTAATGGCAATGTGTCTTTTACTGTAGTAAATACTTGAAATTCAAATATTAACCATATTTTTCAGTCACACCATGAATGACCTTCTGTAGGAGAATGTAAGGGGCGCACATACACAGGCTTAAAGGAGCAGGCGGGGGTGTGGGGCACACGAAAATTTAGCCCCCTCCATGCCTAACTGGAACGATACCTGCCTGCCAAATCTTTAGGGCCTCTCGGTGCCAACCTAAGTCTCAGAATCAGCCTTCTTTGCTCCCCTGCATTCTCATCTGAGATAATTGCTCCTACTTCACCTACTTGATCCTAGGTGTTATTGGAGATGTTCTTTTTCTCATACTCTTCATCCGGTCCATCCACAAATCCTGTTAATATGGGTTTCAGTCTGCACCCAGAATGTGAGCACGCTCAGAGCTCTTTCTCCTACCACTGGGCCAGAGCTCCTTATCTTTTTTATTTATTTTTATTTTATTTTATTTTTTTTGGTACCAGGGATCGAACTTGGGTCCTTGCACTTGCGAGGCAGGCCACAGAACCACCGAGCCAAATCCCCGGCCGGAGCTTCTTATCTCTTGTCTGGACTACTGAAATGCCTCCTAACTGATATCTCTGTTCAGCCCTTCCCTTCCTATTCCATTTTTTGCCTAGCAACCAGAAGGTGGCCTCTTTAAAATCTGAACTGGGATTAATTTCTTCAAAATATTCTAATGGCTTTACTTCATGCTTGGAATAAAATTCAAGCTCCTTGCCAGAGCCTAAGGCAGTACAACATGTGGTCCCAGTCGCCTCCGACTCCCTCTCCCCTCCCTCACCTGGCTGCCGTACTCACCCTGTGGCTGGACTTGGACTCACCTGCACATTCCTGCCTCAGGGACTTTACACTCTTCTCCTTCTGGTTGCGATGCTCTTCACCATTCACCAACATAGCTTCACTCTTTCATTTTCTGTGCTCTTCACAGACACCTCCCCAGAGCATCCCTTCTTATTTCCTTTCCCCTTCTCTCTCTTCAAAAAATTTAAAAAAATTCTTTTATTGGTACGTTTTAGGTATACAATATGTTTACATTTTTCACTGGGTGATTGTATCTGTACATGATGCATCTTGGTTCTTATTTTTTCCCCATTACCTGTGCGCCCTTCACCCCCTCCACCCTTCCTTATTTACATAGATTTCATATCCATTTTTTTTCTTTTCTCATAAGTTTTCCTTTCCCTTCTTCCCTTTCCCCTTCCCTTCCCACCACCCCTACACCTTTGGATCTTTCAATATTTCAAATTATCAATTATTCATTTTAATCATTTTAATCCTTATTTACACTTTCAGCTTCTCACACTAGAGAAACTATTTGGTATTTACACATGTGTGTCCTATCTATTTCACTTCAGAGTATGGACTCAATATGCATCCATTTAGCTATAAATGTCTCTAGTTTCTCATTCTTTATGGCTGAGTAATACTCCATTTTATACAAAACCCACATCTTCTTTATCCAGTCTCCAGCTGATGGGCACTTGGGCTGTTTCCAAGCTTTAGCTATTACAAACTGTGCTGCTATAAACATGGGTGCACATATATCACTGTGGTATGATTCTTTTAATTCTTTGGGGAAGATACCCAGTAGAGGAATAGCTAGGTCAAATGGGACCTCTAGTCCTAGTTCTTTGAGGTATCTCCGTACTGATTTCCACAGTGGTTGCACCAGTCTGCACTCCCACCAGCAATGGAGAAGGGTTCCTTTCTCCTCACACCCTGCCAGCATTTGCTGTTAGATGATTTCTTGATAGCAGCCATTCTTTCTGGGTTGAGGTGGAATCTCAGTGTTGTTTTCATCTGCATCTCTCAAATGACCAACGATGTTGAACATTTTTTCATATATTTATTTGCTGCTTATACTTCTTTGTCTGAGAAATGTCTGTTCATCCCCTTCTCTTGCTTAATTTTTTTCCAGTACTAATTACCATCTGACACTTTATATGAATTTGCATAGTATCTGTCTAGCATGCAAGCTCCATGAGTCAGGAACCTTGTTTTCTTCTTCCTCATATTTCCAACACAGCATAAACTTGGCTATGTAGGTGCCCAATAAATACGTGCTTGATAACTTGTGACTGAACAGGCCTGAGGAGCACTTGGACAAAAGCAGTGCCTTTGGAAATTGAGCAGAAAAAAGGGTGTCAACCGAACCGAGGTCATGGGATGGAGTGAGAAGTCCTGAATGGGTAAGGTGAAAGGAAGGTTCTGGTTCTTGTCACTGTGTGGTTATAGGTTGATTTGCTGAGAGAAATTACATGGGTAGGGTAGCCAAGGGGAAGACTTGGAGATCAAATAATTAGATGAATCTCCAACATTTTGAATTTGAGAATCTGATAGAGCGTCCAGTTGGAGATACCTGGTAAGCCCATGGGAATATGAGCCTGACCCTGAGCACAAGCAATTTGCAAGTTGGATGATTACAGGGATTAGTTGAAATCATGAGAGGAAATGGATTCATTCAGTAGGCACATGAACAGTGAGAGAAGACAGCATTGTGTCTTTTGATATCGTGGTGTGCAATACAAGGAACACTCACTAATATTACTCTGATGTCTCTGTTTCACAGATACTTATTTACTTCCTTTATCACCCTAATATGTGACTTTTGATTCTACCACTCCACAGAAACTTGCTTTTGAAGGGATTTCGCAACACAGTGATGGCTATAGTTTGGATCTTAAATGTCTTTCAACGGCCCACATACTGAGGGCTTGGCCCTGGGTTGGCATAAGTGGGTGGTGATGGGATCTTTAAGAGCCAGGGCCCAGTGGCACCCTTTAGGTCATTAGGGTGACATCCTCCAAGGAGATCTTGGGACACTAGCCCCTTCCTCTTTGTCTCTGTCTGCCTGGTGCTGAGGTGAGTAGTTTTCCTCAACCATTAATGCTACTCATAATGTACTGTCTCACCACAGGCCCAAAAGCAACAGAGCCCCTCCATCACAGACTTGAACCTTTGAAATTGTGAGCCAAAACAAGAGCTTTTCTCTTTATGAGTTGATTACCTCAAGTATTTTCTTATAGTGACAGAAATCTAATTCAGACATAATACATGGAATACACTTTTCACAGACCCTTTTTTTACATTTCCGACTTGCCCTTTGCTGTCTCTGGGATATTAATTATGGCCACTTCTTTTTATCCTCCTCTAATCTATGCCTTTTCCTGTGGGCTCTAACCAAATTTTAGACATTTGCCATCTACAGTTCTGATCTGTACATTTTCTCTGGAATTTCTGTCAAACATCCCACAACCTCGTGATCCTCAAGACTGTAGCTCTGCCCCTGGCTAACCACTTTTCCACACCACCCCATCTTGTCTTATGAGCTTCACTTTTTCTTTCCAACCACCTTAGAAATAGTGTCATTTGGATGTCATATTATCTCACTATAACCACAAAATTTTTGGAAACTGAACATAATATTAGTGCCCACAATACTGATTCCTTTTCTTACCTAATTTCATGTAGGAAAAATCACTGCATAAAAAAGAATTTTCCCTTTCTTTCAATTACTGATGTAATAAACCCTTACCCTCCACAGGTTGATCTTTTCAAATGCTTTCCACATTTATATTCATCTTTCTCTTTCTATTACTATCACTTTGGGCAAGGTCTTTTATAACCCATGCCTAGTTAATCTGCATTGATTTTAAGGACAGAGACTCTGAAGCTGGACCACCTGTGCTTGAATTTAAGCTCTACATTTTACTATGTGATCTCCAGTAAGTCATATAATGTCTCAGATTCTCAGCTTCCTTGTCTGTCTGCTGGAGATAACAATGTTGCCTATCTCATACCTGTTGGAGGATTATATGAATGGGTTGATGTAAAACATTTACAGTGGTCCCGACACGTTACAAGCACTGCTGTCAACATTGGGGATTATCACTATTAGCCTCTGCATAGCTCCCTATTCTGTTTAACTCTTAACTGCCGTGCTCTACAGCTTCCTGGTACATCTCTACTGACTTCCCAAAATATCTCCGACACATCACTCTCTTGCTGAAGATCCGTAATGGTTGTCATTTCCTCCTATTTACAAGAAAACTGCTCTACCTGCTTTTTAAGAATCTCCATAGCTTGGTGTTGTGCTGGGCGGTCATCACCCTTATTTCTCACCCTTCAAATGTCATCGCCACTCAGTCTATATTTCAAGCCCAGTATGGTGCTGAGTTGTAGGAATGAAAGGGAAAGAAGGAGGAATGTGTTAATCACTTTACATCCAGTTTAGATTCAGATGGATATGGATTCCAATCCCATCTCTGTATGACCTGAAATAAGGGACAATCTCTCCAAGCTTTAGTTTCTTCATCTGCAAGACCTTAAGAGTAATCATTTTCTACAGCATTGTTGTGGGTGCAAAATAAAATGATGTATGTGAGCTACTTCTAGTCCTCATTGGAATGAGTCTGGATACAGCTAAAATGCATTGATTAAATGGGATTTAATGACTAGAATTTAAAACATGAGCTTGAAGTGAGTGCAAACAAATGGAGCATATGCAACGATACCTGGAAATAAGCAAACACCTGTCATGTAAGTGAAGCACCTGGGAAATATGCAAGTTTATGGAATGCATGTGAAGAATTCATATCAATCAGTATAGCTTGTCCTAACTCTTTGCCTTACTTACAATTGCTGCTCGCTTCTGGGAGCCCAGTTCAACCATCTCTAGCTTGCTATCATCAAAGTCCAACTCTGACCTTGACATTTGGAGAGATGTCTTCTTCAACTCAGAGTTCTCTTCTGGTCCCTTGTAACATCTACAACATTTACTGTCTAGACTGTTAGTATAGAGTTGATGGTCAGCTTCCCCACATTATTAGTTAAGTTTTTATGTTTGCACGTTTGGTCTATTCAGCTAAACTATATGTGCTTCTTGAGCACAGAAACTGTGTTTTCATACTTCTTCAGCATGTAGAACAGAACTTTCCCAACAGCAGCCCCAGGTTAACGTTTTTAATTTAATGTGCCATGGAAAAGAGGAAGTTCTGTCATGCTGACTTGTTATGCTACATGAATGACATGAACTCATGGGCTCTGCTCCCCCTCAGCATGAGGAGATTGTGCAATTTTCTGCAAGGATGGGCCTCCCAGGGCCATACTGTAAAGGCACCATGCAAGCCATCCTGGCATTGTTTCTCTGAGTCAGTCTGGTGGTGATCCGTGCGGAGTACATGAAGTCTGATTATTCTATTCGAAAATTACAACTGTGTCTTCTTTGGTGGGAGCATTTAGAGTGAGCTTAGAAGAAAATAAGATCCAGCAAAAGTCTCACTATGAATAATACATGAAGCATTTTTTAAAAATAATCCCCAGAAACTGCCTGCTCTTTTCTCATCTGGCAATTTTGATTTGGGTTTATATGGATTTTATTAGTTTAAAATGAGATGCATTCATACAGCTCTGATTTTTCTCCTCATTTATTTCAAAGGGCAGACCACATAGATTTAGATGTAATGTAAGTCATATTATTATGATGTTTAGGTGGCCTGAGTGAACTTGAGCTTTCTGTCCAAACACATTACAGAAACTGCCCCTTCCTCAACAAATGCTTACATGATGACAATGCTTCCCTGAGCCACACTTTGTGCAGCCCTTGCTGGAGTAAAAGAGGCCATTCTTAACATGCCTTGGAGATTTATTCTTTATTTTTTATTTTTATTTTTTCCCCATTAACTTTATTGTTACATTTTACGTATAAAATACAGTTACATTCATCATTGGGATCTTGTACCATTACGTGAGTCTCTTGGTTCTTTTTTTTTTCCCCCTCCCTTGCCCTCCCTTCACCCCCTCCACCCTTCCCTATTTGCAAAGACCTTGTTTCCATTTTTTTCCTCTTCTCATATTTTTTCCTTTCCCTTTTTTCCCTTCCCCTACCCCTCCCAATTCCCCTGCTCTTTTAGACCTTTTCTTCCTGTTACACAATATCAGTTATACATTTTTTAAATTACAATATTAAGATCTAGGAGACATTACCAAAGATTTTACAGAATTTAAAAGGATATAGAAAGCATATTACAAAAATCTGTTTTGAAATAAATTTGACAACTTCTAAGAAGTACCTTGGAAGACAAATTAATGAAACTAACTCTGGAGGAAATATAAAATTTGAATAGCACCTATTAAAGAAAGTATATTCCTAGCTTGAAAACCTACCTATATGACAACAGCAGGCTCATAAACATTTTAACTGATAAATTATATCAAACAATTAAAGCAGAAAAATGAAGGAACACTTCTCCCCTCATTTTAGGAACTCAACATTGTGCTAATCCTAAAACTGGATAAATAGAAAAAAAAAGTATGAACATAGATAGAAATTTGTTTAACAAAACAAACTCTTAGAAGTCAGATCTGGCAGGATGTAGAAAGTGGTTTTGTTATAGGGATGGCAGTGTTGGTTCAGCACTGGAAGATCCACACCCACAAGTCATCATTTTAACAGAGGAAAAGAAAAGGCTATATGATCCTGTCAGTAGTTGCAGGAAAAGTATTGGACAAAATTCTACAGCTGTTCATGGTAAAAGCTATCAGGAGACTAGAAGTAGAACAGAACCTTCTCAACAAATTAAAGACATGTATTCCATACTTACAGTGAGAACGCCTTGTATGAATGGAGAAGATATAATGCTTTCTCCTTAAGGTGGGGAGCAAGGGCAGATATGCTTACTCTTTATCTGTCCATTAAACTTTGAAACCTAGTCCCTACCAAAATAGTCTGGCAATAAAATGACACAACTAGGATAGGATTGGCATGGCAGAAGCAAAATCTTTATATGTAGATGAAATGATCATCTACAGAGAAAATACTAAGAAATCTCTAGGAGCCCCTAGAACTTGCACTTGAATTTAGCAGGATTAGAAAACACAAGGTATATACAAAAATTCAGGTCTGTGTATACTTGCTATAAATGAAGAATTGGATATTGAAATTTAAAAGTTATGTAGGAGTACAAAGGACCCAGAAAAGCCAAAAACAAAAACAAAAACAGTGTTGGAAGACATATAGTACCTAATTTTAAGACTTCTTCTAAAGCTACAGTAATCAAGGCAGTATTGGTGTAAGGAAAGACATATAGGTCATTTGAATAAAACAGAGAATCTAGAAATAGAACCACACATATATGGTCCACTGAGTTTTGAAAGATTATTTAATATTAGCATTTTATAGAATATAAACTCGATTCAAGAGCCAAGGAAGAGATAGTGTCTTCAGCAAATGGCACTAGAACACCTGGTATCTGTATATAAAAAATTAACCTCAACCCTTTTTTTCCACACATGAAAATAACTTGAAGGGATCTATGAACCTAAATAAGAAAGCCTAAAAGTATAAAACTTTAAGAAGAAATTATAAGGGAAAATATTTATGAATTCAAGGTAGACAAGAACTACCTAGGATACAAAAAACATGATGTATAAAAGAAAAAAATTGATAAATGAGATTCCATCAAAATTTAGAACATTAAATGACATCATTAAAATGAAAAGTAGTCCTTAAACAGACCATATTTACAATGCATATAACCTATGACCAGAATACATAGAGAATTCTTAGAGCTCATTAATAGACAACCCAATTAAAATGTAGACATAAGAAGATGATAAATAGCCAGTTTAGCACAAGGAATGGTGTGCAACTGTAGAATCAGAAAAATACTAATCAGTACAATAATAAGATTGAATTATACACTCAGTAGGGAGATGAAGTCAAAAGTTTTAAAAGCCTTGTCATGACTTTTTCTTTTTGTTGGATTCTCCCCCTTTGCATTTAATTTGTCACCCCCAATGGATTCATTCTGTTGGGTTTCCTGGGGTTGTGATCCTCATTGTCTTTTCCTAGGGTATTGTCTAAAATTTTTTGGAGTGCCGGTTTGGTATTCATGAAGTTCCTGAGGTGCTCTTTGTCATGAAAGTATCTTATTTCTCCATCCATTTTGAAAGATAGTTTTGCAGGGTACATCAATCTGGGTTGGAGGTTGTTTTCCCTTAGGGCTTGAAATACATCACTCCAAGCTCTTCTTGCCTTGAGGGTTTGCATTGAGAAGTCTGCTGTGATTCTGATGGGCTTTCCTTTGTAAGTAATTTGTTTCTTTTCTCTCACTGCTTGTAGAATTTTGTTCTTCTGTTGGATTTCTGGAATCCTAACTATTATATGCCTATGTGTAGATTTTTTTGATTAAGGCTAGCTGGAGTCCTATATGCCTCACTTATCTGTATGTCAAGTTCTTTCCTCCTGCTTGGGAAGTTTTCTGCCATCACTTCTGTGAACAGTTTTTTTATGTCATCTGCACTCTCTCCTCTTTCTTCATTGACTCCAATCAGTCTTACGTTATTCTTCTTTGCATCGTCTAGCAGCTGCTGGATTGATTTTTCATGTTCCCTTACAATTTTAAAGCAATTTTTATTTTCCTCCTCACTAATTGCATCTTATCTTCTATATGAAATTCTATCCTCACATTGGTTCATTCTGCTGTGCAGACTTTCGATGGAGTTTTTAATCTCTTGGATATCTGTTTGTATCTGTTTTATGGATTCCATTTGTTTCCTATGTTGGGATTCCATCATATTCCTCAGATCCTCTATTTTTTTTATCTGTGTCCTCTCTAGATTTATTAATCATGTCTTGCACCATGAACAAAATCTTTGCTGTTATCTGAGTAATTATTTCTGATTTCATTTTTCTCAGACCCTCTTTTGTTGCCAGTTTAGAGAGTCCAGGTGGTTGAGTATCAGAGTGTTCCATCTCATTTCCCTTTGGGGTTGCTGTAGGTGATCCAGAAGTCTGTTTTTGAGGCTTGTTTATGTGTCTTCTCATTTCCACGGGGGGGGGGTTGCTTCTGGCGCCCAGGCCGCTCAGCTTCACTGCCCTAGGAGCCTGGGATGGCAGTGGGGGAGCTTCCTTCCGGGTGCTGGGACTGGCTCTTTGGAGATTTATTCTATAATGAGGTTCAACAGATATTTCAAAGAGCTCAGAGGTATGTGAGGAAATTTTGATCCACAGAGTAAGATACTTGAGCAAAAAGGATCCAACGCCCGCATCTGAGACACAGTGGTATTTCAGTTCATGAACTCAGTTCTCTCCATGATTCTGGTTACAACTGAACTGGACAAAAACGGAATCAAATTTCCCCATAAGGTCAGCACTGAACTAACCATTGAATTTTATTAGGTTCTCTTCTAACTTGGTTTGCAACAAGAATTGTGAAATCAAGTTCAGGAACTGAGATACCATGGTATGACCAGCCTGATTAAGTAACAGTCTTGATACTGATGCCTTAACTATACCATCGTCTAGATGGTAAACTGATGGCTTATCACTTTGCCTACTAGTTTGTGATGTGGTCAGTAACTTGATAACTAGCCTCTACTTACTAGTTTGATATGTGATTAGTAAGTTGATGGCTTAGCACTTTACCTACTAGTTGAAGATATGATGACTAACACTGCTGCACCCGAATCATTGAAATGGTGCTCAGACTCATACCACTTACATTCACAGAATATGGATATTAGTAATGACTCCATGTACAGAGCTCTCTGCTAAACCTTATCCTTAGAGTGGATGAGATTTTTAGGCTTATATTGCCCATGAGGATGCTTCTTGAAATGATAAATGTTTAGATGGCTGAGTCTTTGACTTGTTTAGGACAAATGAATGCATACAATTTCAAGCAGTTTGTTTATTTAGAGGAAAGTGTTTTAGTAAAACTTAGTAACAGTCATATAGTGGAATGATTGTAGAAATCTTTTGAAACTGATTTCAAAATGTCCTGACTTGGTACTGATTATCTATCTGTGTATGAGGGTGAGCAGAGTATTGCTTAGTAAGGGGGCCCAGGTAGAAAAAGATGTTCAATCTCTTGATCTTGACAGTGTTAAATTGTGTAAACATACACAAATTCATTAAGCTGTATATTTAAGATAGCAACACTATATTTATAAATTATGACTAAATATAAGCTTTTAAAATTAAAATGCCTTAAAATGACGACTTCATTTTTGTTCTGTGAAAGCTTAGATTCCTGATTTAAGACTTTCCTTCTTTTCTAATACAAATACACCATATTACAAATTTCCTTAAGCTCTAGTTCCTACATTTTGATATATGATCATCCCATTCATAATATTTTCTATTTTTTTCTTGTATATTCTGCATTAATCCATGAGCAACTTAGTATTATTAAACTTCCAAATGACTGGAGATTTTTCCAGATATCTTTTCCTTTTTAATTTCTAGTTTAATTTCATATGGTCAGAAAAAACACTCTATATGCTTTCATAGAGTAGTATACAAATGTTTTCTATGGCCTAGACTAGAATATAACCTACAATCTATATTTAATGGCTTGGAAAGAATGTTTATTCTGCTGTTGTTTAGTGGAATGTTCTACAGATGGCAATTAGGTCATGGTCATTGACAGTGTTTTTCAGATCTTCTACATCTGCATTGAATTTCTTTCTATGGTTTATCAGTTACTAAGAACTATTGAAGTCTCCAACTAAAATTGTTTGTTATTTTATACTTGTAGTTCTGTTGGTTTTTCTTCATTTATTCTAAAGATCTATTAATAAATATATAGGATTGTTATATTTTCTTGATTTGTTGAGCCCCTTATCATCAAGAAATGACCTTCTATATCCTTAGTGATATTCTTTGCTCAGAAATGTACTTTGTCTAATATGAACTTAGGATACCTCTGCTTTCTTCTGATTAATACTATTATAGTACATCTTATTCCATATTTTAATTTTGATCTATTTGTGTATATTTGAAGTGTTTTTCTTGTAGGTAGCACATAGTTGGGCCTTATTTTGTAATATAATCTGGCAATCTGTATTTTAATTGCTGTTTTTAGACCACTTACATTTAATGTGATTGTTGATGTGGTTGAGTTTAAAGCTACTATTTTTATCTTTTCTTGCTAATAATGTCATCTAGTCATTTTATCTTTTATTCTCTCTTTCAGCCTGCTTATAGATTCAGTATTTTTATAATTCTTTGATATCTCCACTTTGGACTATTATTTATAGATCTTTAAAAATTAAGGTTTTCCCAGCACTTGTGTTACATGTATTTAAACAATTACAGTTTAGCTTTAAATAGCGTACATATTCAAGTATAAAATTATTTTTAAATTTTTCATAGAAAATTATTTTTATTATCAGAACAGTATGTTTTCCTAAGTTTAAGATCTATTTATTATTTATTATGCTATTTTTACAAGTAGCAAAATCTCTCCACTTTTTCAAAGTGAATATATGCACAAACATAAAAAGCTGCTAATTTCCACACTGTCCTTCCCCTATCCCCACCTGCTGGGCTCAATATAAGTTGTGGCAAATGAGCAGCCTCCTGAAGTACTTGTGGTTGCCTCTTTAACTTGATTTTGAACTCTAGCAATCCAATTGGTCATCCTCTTTATGCTTTCTTTTCAGCTTAAGCAAATCTATCAGCTTGTGAGCATCTTCCCCAGTACACAGGTCAACAAAATCCTTAGCCAGCTAGTATCTTAGACTGGGGATGGGTGATACCATAACTTCACTGTGCAACAGAGAACTCGAGAATCCCACTTCTAAGTATCTCCTTCACTAAAATCACCTTTTAAGTTTCAGACACCAGTTCTTTCCAAGTGAATAGTAGTGAATCTGTGATTTCACCAAACTGATTAAAGTCAATTAGCTACACTTTTTCCCTACTGTTTTTGAGTACATCAAGTGCAAAGTACTCATCTAAAAATTTATACAGTACACAATGCTTGAAAACATCTTGTATGCACCTGCAGATTTCTTTTGCTTAGAAATATTACCCTAATAATTTGTGTAGTCTCTTTGATAAATGTCAAATAAGCTTGTTTTCCTTGACAAAACATTAGGAACTCAGCCACAGAAATTTACTCACACTATTTTCACAGAATAAGCTCATATTCCATTCAAGGATCTGAAGAATTTTACAATAAATAAATGGTTGAGTGAAGTCATGAGTGATGAAATCAGAACTCCTAAAGAGTAGAAAGATGCCACTGAGGGTTTTACACATCAGATAATTATTCATTGCTATTCAGTATGCATTTCTTGTGGAATCCAGTTAAGCTTAAGAAAGGCACTGGCTTCCAGGGAATTAGCTTCCTGGACTTTAGTGATGAACTAAGGAAATTCTAGTGCTGTGCGGCTGTGTTCTTGTCATCAGACCACCATATATCTTCAGCTTCACCATCACCATCTGTGTTGGTGTTGCCTTCTTAAAACCACCAGAGTTCCATCATCTAGGAAAAAATCCCTTACCTTCTGACAAGGTGGAAGAATGACACTGTTGCTCATTTTTTTTTCCGGTACCAGGGATTGAACTCAGGACCTTGCTCTTGCAAGGCAGGCACAGGCATCACTGAGCTAAATCCCTGGCCCTTGGAAGAATGACACTCTCGATGGTTACACTTTAGAAAAGGAGGTACTATATACAAAACTGACACCACAGCGCATGCTCCTTCATGCTCCAGCTACCACTGTGGATACCTGCAGCTCTCCTGCCAGCCAAAACTCTTACAGGAGTATATTATCAATTCTTAACCCCTCGATGCTTGTGCCATTGTTGCCAAATATTTTAAATTCCTTAGAGCATAAGCCCACAGTAAATTATTATTATTATTTTTAAGTTAGAGAATAACATCTTAAGGTTAGAGTGATTAGAAATTTTAAAAATGTTTTAAGTTGAATTTTATTTAACCATTCCTAGGAATCTTCATTTCTTTGTTTATATCAAAATTTCTGCCTGCTATTATATTTATCCTGCCTGGATAACTTTCTTTAACATTTCTTGTAGGTCAGGCTGGTTGGAAATGAATTCTCTTAGTTTTTGTGTACCTGAAAAAAAATCTTTATTATGTCTTCATCTTTGAGGTATGTTTTCACAGAGTAAGCAAATCTAGATTAATAGTTTTGCTGTGTTTCTTTTCAAACATTTAAAGAAGCCATCCCAGTTTTATGGCTTAGATATTTTCTGACATGAAGTTTCTGGTGAGGCTGATCTTTATTTCTCTGTTTGTAATGTATCCTTTCTCTCTGACATCCTTCAGATTTGATCTTCATTTTTGATTTTCAGTAGCTCAAATAGGATGTGTTTAGATATGAGCGTATGTCTGTGATATTTATTGCTTATTCTTGGAGTGCTCTGAGATTCTTGGGTTTGTGATTTATGATCTTTTCTTGTTTGTAGAAAATTGTTAAGTATTTTAATCTCAGCCAGTGTCTACATTACATCTGTTTGGAAAGGTTTTCCTTGGATTTTGAGGCTTTGCTTGCTTTTCACCCTCAGATCCTTGAGATGCTCAAAAGATACAATGATTTTTTTGGTTATCTGGACTTTCCTTGTTATCAGAGTGGATGCAACAATCTCTCCTAGAAGGAAGTGAAATTATTATTATTATTTAACCCAGAAACTTCAAGTCAGTGCCTGGTACATGAATCTGAACTTTTACTCTACTTGCAACTTAACAGGGTAGGCTGCCACCAATTCAAAGATGTTGGTGAAAGACATAAGAGTTTTGGGTCAGATAAGTTGAGTTTGTATTCTTAGCAATAGGAATACTTAGAGTCTCCTCATTCTTTTTCCCACTTCTTGATCACCAATTTGCATAGGAGAAGAAAAAAGGGGTCAAGTGATATCTGCATATGCAGTGGGTTATGTGACAGGGGAACCCCATTCTTAGGGAAACCACATTTTTTTATAACGGACAGTAAGTATATCTTCCCTTTGTTGTGGAGCAAAACATTACTTCACTCTTGCAAGAATATCTGCTGTACAAACTTTCTTGAAGAGATAGTCCTGAACAAAGTCAGTCACTGTCTCTGCTCCTTAGATAAACAAAATGTGAGATGTCTGCTGAAAACTGTCTCCCCATAGAGAAAAGATCTCAGGGGCCAGTACATTTTAAGTCAAATGTAGATTTCTCTATTAGTAAGTGAGTTCTGTGTTTTCTGTTCCTGAAGGAACTTCCATTTTTTAGGCGATATTTATTGTACCATCAAATGTGCCTGTTACTGGAATATTATGATGGACAAAACAGTTATGATCCCTATTTGTTTCAGAGGATAAATAGAATAACTGGAAGTTTTCAGGGATTCATCAAGCAATACAAAGTCTCAATGGACTGAGCTGCTAATGATGGTAGAATTCAGTATTTAACCCACAGTACATGAATGCATTTACATCAATTACCCTATTATATTTTCTTCTCTGTTATAAATGTCTCTAAGAACTTAAACAATTGATTACGAAGTTTTGAAGAGCATGAATTTCAGTTTATTATGCTCTGTTTCTTGGTGCTTTCCTGTGACTTTCATACTGCTTTTTACCATACAGACTGCATAGGAATTGTGTATGTACTTTTATGTGTGTGTGTGTGTGTGTGTGTATGGGTGTGTGCATGCACGTGGGTGCATGTGTGTGAATTTGTCTTTAAAGGTGTTCTTTATGTCTGTCATATTAAACATGCAAATTTTGATATAACCAAGAAGCTTTATAATTCATAAAATAGATATGGTGCTTCCTATTTTCTGTATATGAAGGTGAGAGCTAATAAAAGTGAAGGAAGTTTGGATTTTCAAATGACTTGGAACCACAACCTTATCCCAAACATTATTTTTCACCATGTGTCCTTTTCAAAACGGATACAAAATATAATTTTTCTTTTTTTTAATTGCCAGGAAGAGGAATATGATGACATTTCATTTCTGACAAAATATCACATGGTTATCTATTCCCTGCATCCCCTCAAAAATAATGCCTTTGACTTAGTGCAACCCAGCCAATATATTTTCTTAGCATTTTCTCCTTGACTTCTAAATTTAATATACATATATATATATATATTTAGATACACACACAACATATAAACAATCTTTATTTATTTATGTCTAAATTATAAATTTTGAGTGATATATTTCTGTGCTAAGTTCTTTGGTGCCCAAGGTGTCAAGAGGTCTTCACAAGTTATCACCTTTGAACCTAGGTGTTATGTTTTACCATCACTCAGCTGGGGAAGGGCCAAAGATCAGCTCTAAAATCTGTGTGTGCTGCTCGATTTAAATGTGAAATTTGGCACTCTGTCCTCCTGTGACTGGTTACTATTTTTGGATTATAAAAACGTCCATATTTTTATAATTCTCTAAGGGGCTTCTGTAGAGCTTTTCTAGAACCTAAGTCAGATCTTGTTCCAGGGCTATGTTCTAAGGCTGAAAATTGATTGTATTAGCAACTCTTGGACAGATGAGCTCTATTTTTGAAATCCATACAGCTTTTTATGTCTTCTGGGCTCTATTTAATGGTCTGTGTAACTACTACAGAAATACACTTACTGCATTTCTTCTTCCCTTGCTGCTTAGAGGGCTCTGACTTCCAACCAAAGCCCCAAAACCATCCAAGAAAGGAAAAGGGGAGCTAAGCCATTTGCAGGTGAACTTTAGTCAGCATTTCTTAACTTCCACAGATTCCATTGCAACATTTGTTTGGAGCCTCAGGCATTACAAATAGTAGCAATAAGTAGCTACCTGTGTGAAAAAATGAAAAAAGAATATATATATGTACATATATATGTGTATATACGTATATATATGTATATATATACCTATATATGTGTATATATATATGTGTATATATATATATATCACAGCACCCACACATATGTGCTGTGATATTTACAACTGATACACTTTTGGAAGTGTAGGGATAAAGAGCAACATTCTAGTTAAGTAAAAAACTTCTAAAGATACTTGGTTTTCATCTTTTGTTACTCAATATTCTTGAAACTATGATCATAGCTTTCTGAAACTCAGCTCTCCTGAGGCTGCTCCTATTCAGAACATAATGCAGAGTCACAAAATAAACAAAAGGAGTTGCTATGAGCTAGATGCAATATCACAGTGTTTGCTCAGTAAAGCTCATGGACTTGACTCAGAGGCAAATCCCACTTCAAGACCTAGTTGTTTTTAGTTCATGAACAAGTCTAAAACCTGGCTATATTCACTTGTTTGCATTAGTTAGTTAGGGCTACAATGTGACAAATATCATTGAATAGATAGATTAAACAAAAGAAATTTATTTCCTTATAGTTCTGGAGCCAGAAGTCCGTGATAAGGAGATGATGACATGGTTGATTTCATTCTGAGGCCATTTTTTTTGGCTTGTAGGTGGTAGTCTTCCTCCTTTGACTTCATGTGGTCTTTCTCCAATGCATACACATGTCTGTGTCCAAATTTCCTTTTTATTAGGACAGTGGTTATATTGAATTTGGGCCCACCCTAAAGACTTCGTTTTAATATAGTTACCTCTGTGAAGATCTTATTGCCAAATAAGATAACATTCTGAGAACTGAAGGTTAAGACTTTACAAATAAATTTGAGGACGTGACATAATCTAGCCTATAATGTTGTTCATAGCAAGTTTGGAAATGAAAATAGAAACTGTAACTAAAGCAAGATTAGGCTCTAATCAGGAATGTTGATAGTAGCATTGACCCCAAGAAAAGAAACCGAGATAGAAAATGTACTTTTAAAGCTCCTATATATTTACTGAAAAGCCTAAGACCTGATGTAAACATCCCTGCATTTCTCAGGAGGTCCCAAGATGGTCTTGATGTAATTGCAAAATTATAACTGAGACATCAAGAAAACATGAATCATATAGAAGTATCAAGTTCTAGAAAAACAGAGAGAAGTTTAAGTGTTAGCATTGTCATGTGGACAAGTCACCTGAACTCTGTTTTCTCGTATCTTGAGAATAAAAATACTTGTGCAAATAGCAGAGATAAGACAGTCATATATGGGTAAGTTCTTCATAAACAGATAAGTAAGATAAGTAAGTGTTACATGAATAAGATCTCAGATCCAACAAGAAGGCATGACAATATGTATTAAGTAGGATTTAGGTTTTCTTATCAAATGATTAAGAAGGGAAATTTTTAAATTTCTCGTGAGGTTTACCCTAAGGATTCATTCTAAAGAACTTACTTAAGGCAAAGCATAATTGATTATTAATACAATCGTTGAGGTCCTTCTGCTGTATTGCTCTATATCCAGATCCAAGGACAGAAGACATAGAAAGTGGAAAAGATAGAGTAGAAAGATTTCTGCTATGTAAATCAAAGGAAGAAGGTTCTGATTCAAACATCACAACTGCATTGAACTTAAGTTTCTTTTGCTGATCCAATTTCTACATTTAAAAAATATAGAATAAGATGGTTTCCATAGTGACTTCTAATAAAAAAGTTTATGAAAAGCCATTTCTTTTAATCTCCTTTTTCCCATTTCACAGAAATGGTGAAAATTTTAAAAAGATGTTGTCTTTAGTGACTTCCATTATCCTTTACCACGTCTTGAGTGTAAGAAGAGTGAGGATATGAAATACTAAGAAGCCCCATCTCTACCTGCACAGCTGACTATCTTATCATGTAAACCTTGTCTTTAACCTGGATCTGTTATTTGCTCCCTGGGTAGGGAATTCCGGGACAGTACATGATTGTCACACCTAAATCCCACAAGGGGTAGGTTACCATTTTAAACCATTAACTCCTCCTCAGCAAAGCAACCTGCCCTTCCCCTAATCTGTCAGGAGAGTGCTAATCTCTGACATTCAGAAGTATCCAAATAATCTGACAAGTCACAGCACACATGTCAATTGTGTTAAGAAAAACATGCCTTTCAGTGCAGTCTGTTATTTAGTCAATAAAGTCCTAAGGAGAAAGTCCTTGTCCCTATTGGAAGTATAAGTAGGAGTTCCTCTTTGCTTGAAGTCATTAGGAATCTGCCAAGTATTAGAAAATAAATTGTTATATCCCCCCTACTAAAATTAGTTGATGATTTCCAGGGTGGCATCAGAAATGGTTAGCAAATAAGCATTTTTTCCCTCAGACTCTAAGTGATACCAGGTTGGATATGGAAGATCTCAACTTTGATGGACCTTACAACATGAATGCAAAAAGATTGTGAAGCAATGATACCAGGGAAACTAAGGCCAATTCTTCTGTAGAACTGTGTATAGAAGATCAGATTTTTAAACTTCCAAAGGCAATTCAAACTTAACATATCAGTGAGCAAACTCATTATGCACCATCTCTCCCATCCAGTTCCTCTTCTACATCATCCATGCAGGAATGTAACCTCTCTTATGCAATCAGGAAATAGGACCCACTGGTTTCTTCTCCTAAATATTTCTTAAATTAAAGTTAAAATTCTCCCTGCCTCTAGTCTTACCAACCTCCAGATTGTCTTTATTCATTCTACAAATTATCTAAATAAAATCTAACTGATTTACTCTTTTCCTGAAAGCCCCTGAATAAGTCTCCATTTTCATCAATAAAAGTCCAAGAAGAGCATATAAAGCTGTTCATTAGCTTTTAAATATAGCTTCTTAAATATAGCCTTTATATTCACTTTCTGTCTTATCTCTTACTTCCATCCTCTTATTCTACCTTATAATTTGTATTTATATATTGCCTTAACATGTTTCTTTTTAGAAAAGCATCATAAGTGTTGATAATTTTACAGCTTAAGTATTTTATAATAATTTTGTTGAGTTTCTGGTACAAATAAGTTCTAATAAGTTAAATGGCAAGAGCTATTTTTTCCAAATGGATTATAATTTACTGAATAGAGTATTTTGTCTCTATAATGAAGATAGAAGCCTCGATTTATAAAGCTAACAATATTTATTTGGTGAATTTTTAGTTAGAGGAAGTGATTTAGAATACAAGTTTAGAAATAGTAAGGGAACAATGTAATAGCTTTTTGATAAATTTGTTTTAGTGCAAGGGGTTTCCCTCCATGGGTACAAAAAACATAACCAATATGAGGTGGGCTTGGGGAGGGTGGAAGGAATGTTGGCCACTGTCCATGGTCTGGACACGTAGATACAAACTATGGCTGTGGTCTATGTGCCTTCCTTCCCTTGCTATCAACTTTCACCACTCAAGGGTTATATCAGTACTGCTAGCTATAGTTCATTGAATGAATCAATGGTTTAGACGATTTTTGGTACAGGTTGATGTATTTCCCAAAAGCTATGTTGAAGAACTAAACCCTGGGGCCTGTGAATGTGACATTATTTGGAAATAGTATTTGTAGATATAATTAAAATTAAGATAAGGTCATAATGGATTAAGATACATCCTAATACAGTGTCTGAGATTGCTATAATAGGAAGAAAATGAGTCACAGACACAGAGGAGAAGGCCATGGAAAACAGAAGCAGAGACTGGAATGATGCATCTACAAGCTAAGGAGAACAAACATTGCTGGCAACCACCAGAAACTAGAGGAAGCAAGCAAGGACCCTTCCTACCATTGCCAGAGAGGCAGACTCTGTAGACCCCCTTATTTTAGACTTCTGTTTTGGAGAACAGTGAGAAAACAGATTTATTTTGTTTAGGCTAACCAATATGTGGTAATTTGTTACAATAGTCCTAGGAAACAAACACAAGTACGTTATAAATATACCTTGAGATTTTTTAAATTTTCAGGTAATTTTTGCAGTGTCAAACCCTAATTAATTAGCTTTCTTCAAGCTCTAGATTTTGGTGCATTCATTATTATAAAGAACAACCGTGTTCAGATCTGTCATACCTATAAGCAAAAGACCTAAATCAGGCTTTTGGTCTGATTTTTGTGATATTTCTCTATTTTTGCTTCAATTCTAGCAAAAGAGTAGATGTATTTTTCATTTAAAGGACTAGAGATAGTCAGCTCCATTTTATTTGAACTAGTACTGCTTTGTACATAATTTATAAAGATTTTTCTTTTCTACAGTTTAGATCTTGGTATTATGTTCCTTATACATTTCTGTGACCATTAGCAAGGATTAATGTTTACTTACTATGTATGGCCTTATTAGTAAAACAAGAACGGAAATTACCTCTCAAGGATCTCTGTTTTCCCAAGTTCCTTTGCACCGAAGGAGACTATTGAAGAAGTAGCCAGGGACATAAGATATTAAAGCAGACATAGCATGTTTTGCAAGTTGTCAAGGTCCCTTGCGGCTTGGTTCCTCCTGACCACAGTGATAACTGGCTGTTTTCTCCCCTTTGTGTACACATTCAGCAGCCAAGAAGGTTATTTTTATATTTATTCTTCTTGTGGGTGCCATTTGTGACTTTCTTTCACACCTGTGGCTCTGCTTATTGATGTTATTGAGACATTTTATGGAGGATATGTTAAGAGTTTCCTGTTCATTCAGAACAGCCAGACCGATTATCAGACAATGTGCTCTGGGGAGATGACACGGACTGGCTCCCTGTTAGCGAAAAAGGACTCATTTTCATGATGGATGGCTTGGTATCTAATTCTTAGATAGTTTTTATTCTGTTTTATATTCTTAAGGGAGTGATCTTTTTCCTACTGTCATCTTCCTATAGATTTCAAAATATTGCTTTTCTCAGTGTAAACACAAAAGATAACTCAGGAGAAACAATTTCCTATGATAGATTTTCTAGGGTAAATCTTAGGCTTCGCATCTAAGTCCATTACTATGTAGACAGATTGATTTCAGTGGAGTTATTGTCAGCTTGGGATGGAAATTTATTAGAATTTGATATGCAATTAGAGCTCATTTATTTTATTTTTGACATTTGCAGATACATACAGTGAAACCAGGGACTTTATTTCAAGATTATTTTTACTATACTTTATTGAAAGAGGCTTTGCTCAAAAACAATTGGCTTGAACTTGTGAAATATCAGTCTAGAATTTTGCCCTTTTCTTTAGGCCTCAGTGAATAAGTGAAATAATTATTTTCTTGCCAAAAATACTTGTTAGATAAACAAGTAAGACTTTTAAAATAAAATCATTCCTGTGATCCCTGTGGATGTTGTACTTTTCTGACTACTAAAGAATTTTGGGTTTTGGATTAACTTAAAACATAATTAAAAACCTAAAAGCAATAGAATTTATTCCTCTGGGTCATCTTTATAAATTATAAATTTTCACCATGAAATTCTTCCACTCCAAAGCCTTTGTATTGTCATGTCAACTGTCGAGATGATTTGCTACTTAACATCTCCCTCTGATTATTTCCGTCATCATAACCAGTGGCCGAATGTTTACTGACTCTTGGATTTGAAAGGTGACTCTCCCCAGGTTGAAAATGATTTGTACACAATTATGTAGACCATGCACAGGGTAAGATAAATGGGATAATGTGTCTTGCCTGATTGCCAGGAAAGGGCACCTTGAAAACTGACTTTCATTTTACTTAGTAAGGACAGAGTTCATAAGCTTAGAATGCAATGAATGCGTAGAAGATTCTGATATGATTTGGATATTGAATTTTAGCAAGGCATTTGATATAATCATGACTCGGTGACTACTGTATAAACTAATTTATCATTTGGTCATGTTAAAAGAACTAGAACATTCATGGCAAGATATATATTAGGTTTTGCCTAGATCTTCCATAGTCAGATCATTCTTGGGTTTGTGTTAGTTCTGGGCTTTCAGAAGACATTGAGTGCTGATGGTCTTGACTGTGGTGTTTTAACTTACAATTTTTTGACTTTATGATAGTGCACAAGTGATATACACACAGTGGAAACTGTACTTGGAAGTTTGAACTTGGGTCTTTCCCCAGGTTAAGGATATGCAGTTTGATCTTGGCAGAGATCAGGACAGCAGCAGTGACAACAGCTTCCAGTCACACAATCAGGAGGGAACTACGCAGCCCTTTGCAGAGTTGTGATGCTATGCTCTGATTCTGTGTTATTTGCCATAAGGCCTGAAGGGCATTTTTGACTTATAATATAGGAGACGATAATCTCATCCTTAAGTCAAAGAGCATCTGTTCTTGAAGTGCTGGGTCCATGCTTTAAGAAGACATCGAGCCCTTGGAGCATGTCCAAAGAAGAGAAACTGCAATGTTCAGAAGATTCAAATTTGAATCACTTTTAAAAGACTGTGGAGTAATTCAGAATATTTAGTTTGGATGAGAAAAGACATGAAAGGAGCATGAACTTTGAGCAATAGGAGGACAAATATTCTATGTGGCTTTTTGATTTAGAGAGGGAGCAAGAGATAGAAAGAAAAGAATAAGAGCTTAGAAGTCAGAACTGGGTTTATTTCCATTTCATGTTCTACCTCGGTGGGACTGGGCACATTTTTAACCTCCCTGAATTTTAATTTCATGATGTGTAAGTGGAGTATAATTGCACCTACACCAAGAGGATTAAAAGAGACATATTAAAACTTCGGAACCAAGATACTCATGTAAAGGTGCAAGATCCCAATGATAAATTAAACTGTATTTTATACATAAAATGTTCCAATAAACTTAATGGGAAAAAAACACTTCATGGCATGCAGTAGTTACCACTATTTCTAAGAATTAGAACTAATATCTAGAGGGTCCCAAGAGGATATTTAGCTCCACTATAATAAAAGAGCTTTTTTTTTTTTTAATTCACAGCCTTCCAACAACAGAGTGGAGTGAATTTTTTCTTGTGGAAGTGCTCAGAGTCTAGATGGTCCCCTGGCTGCTCTATGGAGCCTTCCTGCCCACCTTCCTATATGGGACCAGCATTTGCTGCACTCTAGAAAATTGAGGCACAACTGAGCAAGAAGTATTTAGCTTGAAAAAGAGCATCATTAATTCCAATCTACTTCATTGGTTTGTAGTTCAATCTTGTTGAAAGATCTCGGTCATTTACATCTACTTTGGATTTTGTTTATTTTAACCAGTTATACTAGTAAATGTATTTACTTAAATATAAAATTAGTTATTTTCACCCAATCAAATGACTATAGTCTAAGAATAGAGTTCATTTTCCTAAAATCAGAGATCAGACATGATTTTAATTGCTTCACACCAAATGTACACTGTTTTCTTAATAGGCAATTATTGTCTCTTCAGAAAATGAATCTGAAGTGTAAGGATGCATTATTTTCTATTTTGTGAGACAAGATGAAAACTCAACTTTATATTCCCTTGAAAGAAAAATATAAATGATGTTTTATAAAGTTGAGACAGTCACAATAGAGCACTTAGATCTAACTTATGGCACTGGGAAGGCATGCAAAGCTAATTTATATGACACTAATGATACATATATGAATGTCATTAATATTACAAAGTCAATTGTTGCTATCTCTCTACGGACAAACTATCTTTCTTTGGTGACATTTGAAAACCATCCTGGGTGCACAATAAGAGCTACTATGGCAATTGGGATTCTTTGCATAAAAATTAATGAATAATATATCAGCTCATATTGACTGCCTTTTATTGTTCCAGCAACACATATCAACAAATTCAAGCTGTATGTATACAATTAATAGTGTTTTTTTTTAAGTTCTTTATGGACTCGTTAAAATGCAATAAAAAGGGAGATTCTAACATGGCTAAACTTAAAGCAGTTGACATCTTAATTATTTCTGGACAACAAATTTGTTTTACAAATATAATATGAATTTTAGAAGTATTGGAAAACTAGGGGCCAGGGATTTAGCTCAGTGGTTCTGCCACCTGCCTTGCAAGCGCAAGGTCCCGAGTTCGATCCCTAATACCAAAAGAAAAAAAAAGGATTGGAAAATTTATCCAGAAATCAAGACTGTTTATTGATGTGTTTTGTTCTAATATGAGATGGGCAGAATTAGATGAATTTTCCCTGTAACTGAGATATCATCACATTTCTCCTCTCAAGTAGGAATTGATTTAAAAAACCTCATTTGAGTCATCTCCTTGGCTAACATGTTGGTCTTTCCAAACTCACTTAATATTTGTAGTTTTTTTACTACATTTCTAAAGTGTCTTAGGTAAGGAGAATCATCCTCAGGAACGAATAGATAAATCAATGTATTATTAATCAGCTCTGCCTTGGATGTGAAAGTCAATCATAACAATAGAGAATATTTGAAAATAAAAAGTTAATTCTTGTGAGCATGGCACAAAACCAGTAGGCATAAGCAGAGATTTCCTCACACTTGAAGAAATGATATTTTAATCAAATCAAAAGAACAATTTGCCTCCTCTTTCATAAGTTTCCAAAGGGATAAAAGTAGCTCACTTAGAGGACTGAATATGAATATGATACTTCATCACATGTAAAAATGATCTTGGGTTCAGCAAAGTTAAATAATTATCCTAAATGTGAAAAGGTGCTAAATCACAGAACAAGGGCTCACATCCAAATAAGATTTAGAGTCACCTGCTGCTTTTCTCATACTCTCTCCTCTGGAAGCTTATCCAGCCCCTCAACTGACTTCATTCATTCTGTTTCATTTCTAAATGTTAAATTCAAGGCCGTTAGGCATATTCTGTGGCCTTAGAATTGTCAGGAAGTACAGAGTGAAAAATGGAGTTTTCAAAGCATTTTATAGGCAACAGTCTTTCTTGAAAAGTTCTCAATAATCTCACCTTTGACCATCGTATAATTAAATCCTGTCCTACATTAGTGTATGACAAAGTTTGTGTGCAATACAAAGAAGAAGAAAATGTGTGTTGCTACTTTTAGAGTTGTGAGATTTCAGAATCAAAATTCTAGAACCAGAAAGATATATAATAAGATTTCTCCTATTGAGTCCAAAGAAGGCAGGTAAACCTTATGGGTCTTGGACTCAAGGTCTTGTTTGCTACTTACTATTTGTCTGGACTTGGGAAAATCATTTTACCTCATCTTTCAAATGGAGACTTATTTGTCATTCAATGAGTATTCATTGACCATCTATTAAGTGCTGGAAACTATGGTGGATAGAGATGAGGTTGAGGATATGGTGGTGAACACAACAGCAAGGCAGACAAATATGCTTCCTTATTTTAGTGATGAGAAATATTAAAGAACTAAGAAAATATACATTTAATACAGTTGTGTTAGAACTATAAATGCATAGAGCAGGATATTGTGAGAACTTGTTACTAGGTTAACCGATGTAATCAGTAGTGTCTATGATCGGCTGAATAACTTACCCTCAAGTTGAGATGTCCTAATCCAGAGCAGGTGAGTGGTATCTTATATGGCAAAGACTTTGTGGATGCAATTAAACTAAAAATGTGGAGATGGGAGATTATTCAGATAGGCCCTAAATGTAACCACAAGCAATTTTACCAGAGAGAGGTATAGGATTACAGACAGAGGGGGAGAAGGAGGAAGAGAAGGAGAAGGAAGAGAAGGAGAAACAGGAGGAGGAGGTTCAGAAGGAGGAGGGGGAGGAAGGATGGGAAAGGAGGAGGAAGAGGAGGAGGAAACATGAACACAGAGGTTGTGATAGGAGTAATTGGACCACAGCCAAGCAAGCCAGCACAGCCTGGTGCTAAAGGGGCAAGAAACGGGTTCTCCCCAGAACTTCTGCAGGGAGCATGGTCCTACTACTAATTTCTTTATTTCAGCCCAATAAAACTAATTTTGTTCCCCTCCTGGTCTTCTGAACTGTGATACAATGAATTTCAGTTTTTTAAAACCCACTGAGCTTGTGGTCATTTGTTACAGCAGCTGTAGGAAACTTATACAGTTTCCTTGTCACAGGGCGTGCTGAGAACAGGCACAGCGGCTGGAAGATAGTAAGTGCCCAACTTTTGTTTGTTGTCTTTGATATCTAAACTACTCAAATTACTAGAAATCTATCTTGCCTTTAATGGTACCCATAGAAAAAAATGGAGACTCCTTAAAGGATGAGGAGAATTTGATTAATTTTTTGACTGACCAGTCAGTAACAGTTCTTTAGAATTGTTATGTGCAAAATAATAGGTTTTGTTTACCATCATTATGAGGAGAAAATACTCTCCTGTCATATCATTTTTGCTCTTACAGCATTGTATTTTAACCTTGGCTGCATTATTTATTTTTATATTCCTCCTTATTATGTTTATATGTGAAAACCCTTGGTAATTTGACTTTATATTTCCAGCCCAGAGCAGAGTATCTGGGACATAATAGGCACTGTCTTGTGAATTATTAGCAGATGGACTTTCTGAGTGAACAGAGTCAGATGTTCTTGTTTATCTTCTTCAAATGGCAGCCCAGGATTAAGGAAACAGACCATGGCACACAAAACAACACCTCTCACTTTGGAAGGAACGCTGAGTAGCAAAGGCAAAGACTATAACCAAATTTTTGCACAGCCTGGGGAAGAAACTGACCTACCTCTTTCTGTTTCCCCCTTTGTAGAAAAAGGGGACTGTAGTGGGTTCAATAATTTCTTCATACAAAAGCTTCTTATCAAATACTCTAGCCAGGCACTCTTGCGGGATCTGCATGAGTGAATAAGACATGAGAAATTTTATCTCATGAAACACAAAATATAGCAGGGGAAAACAGGCAAAGAATAAGAACATGTTAGGAGGTGCTAGCAATTCGACTAGGATTATGCAGGATAATACAACAGAAAGACTTTTAAGTGAAATATGAATAACAAGGAGTAGGCAACCATGCAATGATTTGGGGAAATTATTCCATGGAGAGACTGGGTGCTCAAGCTTTGTGAGGGACAGGCTCTGAGATGTGCAGAATGGAAAGAAGGTACATGTGGCTAGAGAGAAGAGGGCAGAGATAATTATAGTACCAGAGGACAACAGAGAGGTTTGACAGAGCCAGAGCAGGTGAGTTCTTAAAGAGCAACATAGAGAGGTGTACTTGAGGGTTTAAGCAGAGGACTGATTTTAGCTGGCAGTTTACTTTTCAAGGTCAAATGCTGTAAAGGCGGGGTGAAGCAGAAGCTGGGGCAGCACTGTGGAGCTCAGATGGTGCTGGGTTCCCAACGGGATGGCAACAATCAGAGCGGAAAGAAGTGGACAAATCTGGCATCTATTTCAGAAGGAAAGCTGACAACACTTGCTTTTGTGTTGACTGGATATAGGATAAAAAAGAGAGAATTTAAGAAGGATCCTAAACGTTTACCATCAAGAATTGAGCTATTTATTACTGCAAGGCAAAATAGGAAAGAGATCAGTTGGTGGGTGGGAAACACAAGGCCTCCTTTGAGATTCCTTTGAGACATTGAAAGGTCTGTCAGTGGGCAATCTGGTGTGATGAGGAGGTCAGGTTGGTCAGGGAAGGAAAACTTTTGGGAATTAATAGTGTACAGTTGGTGTATAATATTAGTTCCCTTAGGCTGCAGTAATAAAATGCTCCAAATTAGGTGGCTTAAAACAACAAAAATTCACTATCTCACACTTCTGGAGGGGAGAAATTTTTTTGTTTCCTATTAGTTTGTGTTTGCAGTACCTAATAATTACATTCATTTTGGGGAATTGGAGTGTACATTTTGGATCTTGATCGTTTTTACTCCCCCTTACCTCAGCTCTTCCTTCTTCTCCTTCCCCAGATTCCCTTCTCATCTCTCCAGAGTCTACCTCCCTGCTACCTGCAAGCTCTACTTTATTTTGCTCTTTATATATTTTTGTCTTTATGTATATATTTATTTAGGGTCTCTCATATTAGGAAAGCCAGGCAATATTTAACTTTCTGCTTCTGGTTTATTCCATTTGGCATTATGGTCCCAAGATCTATCCATTTTCCTGCAAATGACTCAAGTTTATCCTTTTTATGGCTGAGTAGTATGTATAAATGTATAAATACATATGTATAAAAACATCTCCTTTATCCATTTACCTATTGTTGGGGATCATAGGCTGGTTCCATGATTCAGGTATTGTGAGTTGTGCTGCTCTAAACCTGCGTATGGATTTATCACTGTAATATGACATCTTTGACTCTTTTGAGAAGATATGAGAGAAGAGTTATAGTTGGGTAAAATACAATTTCTACTTTTAGTTTTATGGAGAATATCCAAACCTATCTCCACAGTGGTTGTACTAGTTTTCATTCCTACCAGTAATGTAGAAGTATGCATTTTTCCATACTACCTCACCAGCATTTGTTGAGTTTTGTGTCTTTGATAATGGATCTTTCTCAGTGTTGCTTTGCTTTGTGTTTCTCTGATGGCCATACATATTGAACATCTTTAAATGTACTTCCTGGAAGGCAAGAGTTTGAAGTCAAGGTGTCAGCAGGGACTGCCCCCTGGAGGATCTAGAACAGAATCTGTTCCTTGCCTGTCTCTTAGTTTCTTGGCATCCCCTGCCTTGTACGCATAGTGCACCAATATTTGCCTTTGTCTTCTCTCTGCCTGTCTCTGCATCCAAATTTCCTTCTCTTTAGACGGACATGAGTTATTAGATTAGGAGCCAGCCCAATGATCTCATCATAACCTGGTTACATCAATAAAGATCTTATTTCCAAATAAGGTCACATCCATAGGTACTAAGGGTTATAACTTTAACATCTTTTCGGGGAATGCAATTCAGTTCATAACAGTTGGCATTTAAAGACAGAAAACTGAATGGGGTCACACAGGAGAGGGTTTGATGGACAGGATGTCCCAAGACCTGACCCTGAGATCCTCTGTAAAGATGCAAAGGGTAACCTGGTAAGCAGATTTCAGGAAAATCAGAATGGCCTGGTCTCCCCAAAGATAAGAGAGGAATGATTCAAATAAGCAGTGGTTAAAGAATTTCTTATAAATAAAAGCACTACATCATGGGATTCAGTGTTGTGACCAGTTGAATTTTTAGCAGAGGACAATCAAGTGGAGAGAACGTACTCTTGAGAACCTGAGAAGGGCTGGGCTCCAGAGGAGCTGATGTGTGACTGGAGCAAGAGCATGTGTCCTCTGTGTCCCACCCCTTGGGACACTTCTGCTCTCAGAACATGAGAGAAGGCAGACTTGCCAAATCCACAGACAGGGAGTTTGAGGTGTGATGATGCAAAGAATGGAGCTCTCTTCTGAATCCTTCATGGTCACTGTAATGTGTGAAGTAAAGTCAGGCACTGGATGTGAGACAGTAAGAGGGGTCAATGGTGGTGTTGAAGAAAGAAGTAAAGATATGAAAGGTATTTTAGAGAGTTGTAAAGTGAAAATAGTAAGGATGTATAACAGGATTGATATCTGACATTTCTTCCAGGTCGGATTCCTTGACTCCAGCCAGTGATAGGTTCAGACATACAGACATATGGATAATGCTATGGTCTGAATATTTGTACCTCCCCATGCATAACTGAAATCCTATCCCCTCTAAAGTGAAGATATTAGGAGGTAGGGGGTGATGAGATCATGTGTGTGGAGTTCTTTTGAATAGAATTATTGTCTTTATATGGTTCAGAGTCAGGCATGGTGGCATACTCCTATAATCTCAGCACTCTGGGAGGCTGAGTCAGGAGGGTCAAAATTTCAACTTCATGAAGAACCAATGTAGTGAAAATGGCCATATTTCCAAAACTACTATATAGATTTAATGCAATGCCAATTGAAAGTCCAACAATATACTTCACAGAAATAGAGAAAACAATCCAAAAATTCATTTGGAACCTGAAGAGACCTAGAATAGCAAAAGCAATTCTAAGCAACAGAGACATGGCAGGGGGTATCACAATCCCCAACTTCAAACTACATTACAAAGCTACTGTGATAAAAAAAAAAAAACAGCATGAGACTGGCAAAGAAACAGAGCTGAGTATCAGTGGAACAGATTAGAAGAGTGAGAAACAACTCCAGACACACTCAGCCACCTCATCTTTGACAAAGGAGCCAACCACCCTCATTGGGGGAAAGATAGCCTCTTTAATAAATGGTGCTGGAAAAACTGGATTTCAACTTGCCAAAGACTGAAACTAGACCCATACCTATCACCATGCACTAGACTAAGATCGAAGTGGATTAAAGATCTAAATATTAAGACAGAAACACTAAACTTGCTGGAAGATAAGTTAGGTAGAACTCTTGAAGACATTGGCATAGGAAAAGACTTTATGAACAAAACCTCAGTAGCACAGGAACTAGCACAAAGAATCAACAACTGGGATCTCATCTTATTACAAAGCTTCTGCACTGCAAGAGAAATCACCAACAGAGCTAAGAGACAACCTACAATCTCAGAAAAAATGTTTAGCAGCTGTACCTCAGACAAAGGACTACTATCTAGAATATACAAAGAAGTGAAAAAAATCAGACCCCCCAAATTCAAAGACCCAATTCAAAAACGGGCATCTGAAATGAACAGACATTTCTCAGACAAAGAAGTAGAAATAGCAAAGAAACATGAAAAAATGTTCAACATCACTGGTCATTTGAGAGATGCAGATGAAAACAACACTGAGATTCCACCTCACTCCAGAAAGAATGGCTGCTATCATGAAATCAACCAATATCAACTCCTGGTGGGGGTGTGGAGAGAAAGGAACCCTTCTCCATTGTTGGTAGGAGTGCAGACTGGTGCAACCACTGTGGAAATCAGTATGGAGATACCTCAAAGAACTAGGACTGGAAGTCCCATTTGACCTAGGTATTCCCCTGGTGGGCATCTTCCCCAAAGAATTAAAAGAATCCTACCACAGTGATATATGTGCACCCATGTTCATAGCAGCACAATTTGTAATAGCTAAAAGTTGGAAGCAGCCCAATTGAAAGTGTAAATAAGGATTGAAATGATTAAAAAGAATAATTGAAAATTTAAAATAGGAAGAAAAAGCCAAAAGGGGTAAGGGAAGTGGGAAGGGAAGGGGAAAGGAAAGAAGGGAAAGGAAAAAATATGAGAAAAGGACAAAACGGAAATAAAGTCTTTGTAAATAGGGAAGGGTGGAGGGGTGAAGGGAGCACAAGCAATGGGGAAAAAATAAGAACCAAGATATATCATGTACAGGTACAAACACCCAATGATAAATGTAAATATATCGTGTACCTAAAATGTACCAATAAAAGAATTTAAGCAAAAAAGAAAAAAAAAAAAGTTCAGGCTCAGGCTGAACAACTTGCTGGCTTAGCAAAAACTCTGTCTTGAAATAAAAAATAAAATGGCTGGGGATATAGCTTGGTATGAAGGCCCTGGGATCGATCACTAACATTGCAGAGCATTAGAGACAGAGACACAAAGGGAGAGAGAAGGAGGAGAGAGAGAAAGAGAGAGAGAGAGCCAGGGGGGTGTGTGAGAGGGAGAGAGAGAGAGAGAGAGACTCAGAGGACCCATTTGTCCCTTCTATCATTTAAGGTCATAGTCAGAAGACCCCAACTAAGAAGTGAGCTTTCACCAGACACCAAGTATAGTATGTTGTTACCCTGATCTTGGACATCTCAGCCTTCACAACTGTGAGAAGTAACTTTTTGTTGTGTGTAAGCTACCCAGTTCATGGTATTTTATTCTAGTGACCTGAATATGTTGGTTATTCTTGTCAATTTAACTGGATTATGAAACTCCTGGAGAGATGATTGGATCGTGAGGATGATGTACTCATCAGTGGATTCATCCTCTGATGTTCGTAGCTGAATGTACTTATTATGGTTTGTGTCTAGATGCTCCCACAAAGCCTCATGCACTCATAGGTGGAAGTTTTGGGAGGTAGGTGGATCTAGGGTGTGTGATGTTGTAAGTAAGTGTATGATGCTGGGATCAAGCATGTGTAATTAGTAAATTACTCCACTGATTGGTTGGGCATAGCTCTGGTTGTGGTTAATGGGAAGGCCCACCCTGTGTGTGAGTGCTACCTGCCCTAACATTGGGAAGCCTGGATAGACTATAAGGGAGAGAAAGAAGGCTGCTGCTGTCGCTTGCTCCTCCACAGCCTTCTGCCCACTGTGAACTGTTTCTCCTCTGCAATGCCCCTCTGCCATGCCACCCTACCTTGGAGCCAGCCAACTATGAACTGAAACCTCTACAAACTGTGAAGTACAATAAACCTTTCATCCTTCAATTTAAGGTGTCAGGTATTTTGTCTTAGCAACAAGAAAAGACAGAGAGCACTGTTAGAAGGTGGAGCCCTGCTGAAGAAAGTGATTCACTGGAGATGCCTTGGGATGGTGTATCTATCACTGGCACTATTCTTCTGTGCTCTTTCCCAGTTGCCATAAAGGGAGCAGGTTTGTTTCACTATGCCCTTCCATCATAATGGAACCAGCTGATCATTGACTGAATCATCTGAAACCATTAGACAAAATTAAATTCTACTCCTTTAAGTTGTAGGTGTCAGGTATTTTGTCCCATGAATGGGAAAGTTGACAGGGAAGGTGATTAGCTCTCTTTGCTTTTTTTTTTGTGTATCTAAAACTCTTTTTATGTGTATATGTGATTACAATAAGCTATTATTGGTTGGAATAATGAAATCCAAACTGAATCTCTTCAAGGTCTCTCCTCTCTCTCTCTCCCTCTCTTTCTCTATTTCTCTCTGTCTTCACCTATCTCTGATTTCATATAGTAACTAATTAATAACTGACTTACAAGCATATTTTATGTTTTAGGGGTACTGATAAAGGCTAATTTTCATGCTTCTCCTCTTTTTATGTCTATTTTTTGTTTATAAATTTTGTTACAACTTTTGGGTTTACTATTTCATACAGCTAAATCTTACTCTTCTTTGTGACTTTTCCCATTACCTTTACACACAGTAAATCTTCTGCCTTAGTCACTTTCCTTGTTACTGGGACAGAATACTCAACACCCACAACTGAAAGGAGGAGAGGTTTATATTGGCTCATATTTTAGAATTTCAGTCCTTGCGTGATTGGCTGGCTCCAGGCAGAAATGGCATAGTAGAAGGATCTAACAGAGGAAAGCTGCTCATCTCAAGGCAGCCAGGAAGCAGGGAGTCAAGGGAGGAAGCAGGAAGGGAGTTGCACCAGTCTGAGTCGACCAGTGACCCATCTCTAACAAGATCTCACCTCCTCACAGCAAGCAAACTATGGGGAGGGGGGCATTTTAGATCTATACCATAGTATCTTCATTTCTTTTGCTCAGGTGAACCTGCCCACATTTCTATGAGTTCCCTAATGTATAATCTTTCTCTCTATTGCTGGAGTCATCATGATCCTAATCCACACCTATATCCATCTCTTTACCTGAGCCTTGAACCCTGACACCAGGTTGCAAACTGAAAAGTATGGAAAAGCCACAATACTAGGTTCAATATTTTATGCTCTTTATTTTTTCTGTAATTGCACATTTCACTTTTTCATATGAATTCCTCAATTTTTAAAAAACTTTTATTCTATTGGTGTATTTTAGGTATACAAATAATGACATTCATCATTGGAAATTTGCACCTTTACACAATCTCTCTTGGTTCTTATTTTTCCCCCTTCCCCTGCCCTCCCTTCAGACCCTCCATCCCTCCCCATTTACAAAGATTTTGTTTCCAATTTTCATTTTCTTATATTAATCCCATTCCCTTCTATCCTTTCCCCTACCCCTCCCACTTCCCCTTTGCCCCTTTCCTTCCTATTTCACATTATCTATTATACCTTTTAGTCCTTATTTACACTTTCAGTGTCTCACACTAGAGAAACGATTCAGTATTTACACATGTGTGTCCTATTTATTTCACTTAAGAGTATCGCCTCAATGTGCATCCATTTAGCTATAAATATCTCTAATTTCTCTTTTTTTTGTTGGATTCTCCCCCTTTGCATTTAATTTTTTGTCACGCCCAGTGGATTCATTCTGCTGGCCTTTCTGGGGTTTTGATCGTCATTGTCTTTTCCTAGGGTATTGTCTAAATTTTTTGGAGTGCTGATTTGGTATTCATGAAGATCCTAAGGTGCTCTTTGTCATGAAAGTACCTTATTTCTCCATCCATTTTGAAAGATAGTTTTGCAGGGTACATCAATCTGGGTTGGAGGCTGTTTTCTTTTAGGGCTTGTAATACATCACTCCAAGCTCTTCTTGCCTTGAGGGTTTGCACTGAGAAGTCTGCTGTGATTCTGATATGCTTTTTTTTTCGTATGTGATTTATTTCTTTTCTCTAACTGCTTGTAGAATTTTGTTCTTCTGTTGGGTTTCTGGAATCTTAAAATTATATGCGTATGTGTAGGTTTTTTTCTTAAGTTCTTTTATTGGTACATTTTAGGTATACAACACAATTACATTTCTCATTGGGAATTGTACCTTTACATAATGCATCTTGGTTCTTATTTTTTCCTCATTCCTAGCCCTCCCTTTACCCCCTCCACCCTTCCCTATTTACAAAGACTGTATTTCCATTTTTTCCATTTCTCATCATTTTTCCTTTCCCTTCTTTCCTTTCCCCTGCCCCTCCCACTACCCCTACCCCTTTGGACCTTTTCTTCCTATTTTGCATTATTGATTATTCATTCTAATCATTAGTACATTTTAGGTATACAATATAATGACATTCATCATTGGAAATTGGCACCTTTACATAGTCTCTCTTGGTTCTTATTTTTCACCCTTGCCCAGCCCTCCCTTCAACCCCTCCATTCCTCCCTATTTACAAAGATTTTGTTCCTAGTTTTCCATTTTCTCATATTAAACCCTTTCACTTCTATCTTTTCCCCTAGCCCTCCCACTTCCTTCCCCTTTGCCCCTTTTCTTCCTGTTTCACATTACCTATTATACATTTTAGTCCTTATTTACACTTTCAGATTCTCATACCAGAGAAACTATTCAGTATTTATACATGTGTGTCCTATTTATTTCACTTAAGAGTATCGCCTCAATGTGCATCCACTTAGCTATAAATGTCTCCAATTTCTCATTTTTTATGGCTGAGTACTACTCCATTTTATTAAAAAACCATATTTTCTTTATCCAGTCTCCAGCTGATGGGCAGTTGGGCTGTTTCCAAGTTTTAGCTATCATAAAACTGTGCTGCTATGAACATGGGTGCACATATATCACTGTGGTATGATTCTTTTAATTCTTTGGGGAAGATCCCCAGCAGTGGAATACAGAGGTCAAATGGGACTTCCAGTCCTACTTCTTTGAGGTATCTCCATACTGATTTCCACAGTGCTTGCACCAGTCTACACTCCCACCAGCAGTGGAGAAGGGTTCCTCTTTCCCCACAGCCCTGCCAGCATTTGTTATTGGTTGATTTCATGATAGCAGCCATTCTTTCTGGAGTGAGGTAGAATCCCAGTGTTTTTTTCATTTGCATCTCTCAAATGACCAGTGATGTTGAACATTTTTTCATGTATTTATTTGCTATTTCTACTTCTTTGTCTGAGAAATGTCTGTTCATTTCAGATGCCCATTTTCAGATTGGGTCTTTAAATTTGGGAGGTCTGATCTTTTGAAGTTCTTTATAGATTCGAGATAGTAGATCTTTGTCTGAGGAAAAGCAAGTGAAAATTTTTTCCCACATTGTGGGTTGTCTCTTCACACTGCTGGTGCTTTCTCTTGCTGTGTAGAAGCTTTTTAATAAGAAGAGATCCCACTTGTTGATTGTTTGTGCTAGTTCACAGGCAACTGAGGTTTTGTTCATAAAATCTTTTCCTACACTAATGTCTTCAAGAGCTCTACCTAACCTCTGTTCCAACTGCTTCAGAGTTTCTATTTTAATATTTAGATCTTTAATCCATTTTGATTTTAGTTTAGTGCATGGTGAGAGATATAGGTCTAGTTTTAATCTTTGGCAAGTTGAAACCCAATTTTTCCAGCACCATTTATTAAAGAGGCCGTCTTTCCTCCAGTGAGGGTGTTTGGCTCCTTTATTGAAGATGAGATGGCTGAGTGTGACTGGCGTTGTTTCTACATCTTCTAATCTGTTCCACTGGTCCTCAAGTCTGTTTCGTTGCCAGTACCATGCTGTTTTTATCACAGTAGCTTTGTAGTATAGTTGCAGGTTGGGGATTGTGATACCCCCTGCCATGTCTCTGTTAACTAGAATTGCTTTTGCTATTCTGGGTCTCTTCTTGTTCCAAATGAATTTTTGGATTGTTTTCTCAAGGTCCATGAAGTATGCTGCTGGGATCTCAATTGGAATTGCATTAAATCTATATAGCAGTTTTGGAAGTATGGCCATTTTCACTATATTAATCCTTCCTACCCAGGAGCAGGGGATGTCTGTCCATTTTCTGATATCACCTTCAATCTCTCTTTTCAGAGTGCCATAGTTTTCAGAGAAGAGGTCTTTGATTTCTTTCATTAGGTTGATTCCTAGGTATTTCAGTTTTTTGGATGTTATTGTGAAAGGAATTATTTGCCCTATTTCTCTCTCAGTGAGTCTGTCATTTGTGTGGAGGAAAGCTATTGATTTTTATGTGTTGACCTTGTAACCAGCTACTTGACTGAATTTGGTTATTAAGTCTAGGAGACTTTTGGTGGAGTTCTTGGGGTCTTCTATATACAATATCATGTTATCTGCAAATAATGACCATTTGACTTCTTCATTTCCTATCTTTATTCCTTTTATTTCTTTCTCTTGTCTACTTGCCATGGTTAATGTTTCCAGAACTATATTGAACAAGAGTGGTGATAGTGGACATCCTTGTCTTGTTCCTGATTTTAGTGTGAAGGATTTCAGCTTTTGGCCATTTAGTATGATATTGGCTGCTGGTTTTTCATAGATGGCTTTTGTTTGAGGTAGAGACCATCTATTCCAATTTCTTGTAGGGTTTTTATCATAAATGCATGTTGGACTTTGTCAAATGCTTTTTCTGCATCTATGGAGATAATCACATGGTTTTTGTCCTTGGCTGTATTGATACAGTGTATTCCATTGATTGATTTTCGTATATTGAACCATCCCTGCATCCCTGGGATGAATCCCACTTGACAGGGTGTATGATCTTCTTGATGATCTTCTGCATTCTCTTTGCCATAATCTTATTGAGGATTTTTGCATCTATGTTCATTAGTGAGATTAACCTATAGTTCTCCTTTTTGGTTGGGTCTTTCTCTGCTTTGGGGATCAAGGTGATGCCTGCTTCCAGGAATGAATTCAGGAGTATTGCTTCCCTTTCAATTTCATTGAAGAGTTTAAAAGATAGTAGCAGCAATTCCTCTCTAAATGTCTTGTAGAATTCAGCAGTGAAGCCATCAGGGCCCAGGCTTTTCTTAGTTGATAAGTTTTTAATTACATTTTCAATTTCATTGATTGATATTGGGTTGTTTAGAATTTTTAGGTCTTCTTCATTCAACTTTGGTAATTCATATGTATCTAGGAATCTGTCCATTTCTTCTGTGTTGTCCATCTTATTGGCATATAGGTTCTGGAAGTAGGTATTGATGATCCTCTGGATTTCTGCTGGGTCTGTTGTAATTTCACCCTTTTCATTCTTAATTGCATGGATTTGGGCCTTTTCTTTCCTTTTTCTGATAAGGTTGGCTAAGGGTTTGTCACTTTTGTTGATTCTTTCAAAGAACCAACTCTTGGCTTCATTGATTTTTTTGTATCGTTCTCCTAGTCTCCATTGCATTGATTTCTCCTCTGATCTTTATAATTTCCTCCCTTGTATGAGCTCTGGGGTTGTCCTGTTCTTCTTTTTCTAGAAGCTTGAGGTTCAGCATCAGGTTGTTTAATTGTGCTCATTCTGTTTTCCTAATATGCGTATTCACTGCTATGAATTTCCCTCATAAGACTGCTTGCATTGTGTTCCATAGATTCCGATATGTTGTATTGTCATTGTCATTTAATTGAAGGAACTGTCTGATTTCTTCTTTCATTTCCTCTGTGACCCATTGGTTATTCAGAAATGTGTTGTTCAATTTCCATGTGTTTATGAAATTTCTTGAGTTTCTTTTGCTATGGATCTCCAATTTCATCGCTCTGTGGTCTGATAATATACAGGGGATAACTTCAATTCCTTTGCACTTACTTAAACATGTTCTATGTGTGAGTATGTGGTCTATTTTTGAGAATGACCCATGTGCAGCTGAGAAGAATGTGTATTCTGATTTTGTGGGGTGGAAGACTCTGTAAACATCTGTTAAATTCACTTATTCAAGAGTTCAATTGAGTTCTAGTATTTCATTACTTATGTTTTGTCTAGTTAATCTATCTATTTGTGACAGTGGGGTGTTGAGGTCCCCCACTACAATTGTATTAGTGCATATATGACTTTTCATATCCGTTAGTATTTGTTTTATATAGATGGGTGCACTAGTGTTTGGTGCATAGATATTTATGATTGTCATCTCTTCCTCTTGGATTGTTCCCTTTACAAGAATGTAGTGCCCTTCTTTGTCTCTCTTAATCAGTGTTGGTTTCAAATCTACTTGATCTGCCAAGAGGATAGCTACTCCTGCTTTTTGGGGGGTTCCTGTCACATGCAGTATTGTTTTCCACCCTTTAACTTTCAGTCTATGAGTTTCCTTTTGAATTAAGTGTGTTTCTTGTATGCAGCATATTGTTGCATTTTGCTTCTTGACCCATTCTGCCAATCTATTTCTTTTGATTGGTGAATTGAGACCATTAACATTGATGGTTATAACTGAAACGTATTGACTTGTCATTGCCATGACTTTTTCTTTTTGTTGGTTCCCCCCCCCCACATTTAATTTCTTGTCATGTCAGATGGGTTCATTCTGCTTTGCTTCCTGGCATTGTGATCCTCAATGTCTGTTCCTAGGATATTGTGTATAATTATTTGGAGTGCTGGTTTGATATTCATGAAGTTCCTAAGGTGCTCTTTGTCACAAAAGTATCTTATTTCTCCATCAATTTTGAAAGATAGTTTTGCAAGGTACATCAATCTGGGTTGGAGGCTGTTTTCTTTTAGGGCTTGGAATATGTCACTCCAAGCTCTTCTTGCCTTGATGGTTTGTGTTGAGAAGTCTACTGTGATTCTGATGGGCTTTCCTTTGTATGTGATTTGTTTCTTTTCTCTGACTGCTTGGAGAACTTTGTTCTTCTGTTGAGTTTCTGGAATCTTAACAATTATATGCCTATGTGTAGATTTTTTTTTGATCAAGGTGATTTCGAGTCCTATATGCCTCACTTATCTGTATGTCAAGTTCTTTTCCCCTGCTTGGGAAGTTTTCTGCCATTATTTCTGAGAAGAGTTTTTTTATGTCATCTCCACTCTCTCCTGTTTCTTTGTTGACTCCAATCAGTCTTATGTTATTCTTCTTTGCATCTTCTAGCAGCTGCTTGATTGATTTCTCATGTTCCCTTATAATTTTAAAGCAATTTTTCTTTTCCTGGTCATTAATTGCAGTCTTATCTTCTATATCTGAAATTCTGTCCTCACATTGGCTCATTTTGCTGTGTAGACTTTCAATGGAGTTTTTCATTTCCTGGAAATCTGTTTGCATCTGTTTTATGGATTCCATTTGTTTCCTATGTTGGGATTCCATCATGTTCCTCAGCTCCTCTCTAGATTTATTAATCATGTCTTGCACTAGGAGCACGATCTCTCCTGTTATCTGAGAAATTATTTCTGATTTCATTTTTTCCAGATCCCCTTTTGTTGCCAGTTCAGTGGGTCCAGGTGGTTGAGTAATAGAGTGTTCCATCTCATTTCCCTTTGGGGTTGCTGTAGGTGATCTGGAAGTCTGGTTTTGAGACTTATTTACATGTTTTCTCATTTTGACTGGGGGGGGCGGGGGGGTGCTTTTGGCGCCCGCAAGGATCACCTCCTCTGAGCTGGGAGACTTGGGACAGGGGACAGGAGCAGTGGTAGGGATAGTGGCCAAGAAGCCCCTTCCTCTGGGCTGGGAGCGGCGGGAGAGATGGTGGCCAGGAAGCCCCTTCCTCTGGACCAGGAGCAGTGGGACTCAGTACCGTGGTCTGGTGGTCTGGTGTCCTCTGTGTCTTGGGATGGTTTTCAGTTTTCTGCTAAAGAATAGTGTGGACCAAGTAAGCATGAAACACATTGCCTGAACATGAGTATTCCTACCCAAGTGGGAAAAATTGTGCCACAGTCTCTCACCAGTGCAGTGCAGGGACTCCTGAAACATCAGATGCTCAGCAAACACCTCCTTCTTATCAGGTATTGGTGCAGAAATCAGTCTTGCTCAAGTGATTAATTTTTCTTCAACGAGACACTCTTTTTTAAAGAAAAATGAATTACTCCATAGTTTGCACCTGGGGCAGCCTGGGTCCTTCTATACTTTATTCAACTTGGCTGATATGCTGATATTCACTGTTCTTTAATTGTATTTATCCAAAATTTAGCTACTGGTTTCTGTTTATATATTAATAATTCTGATGATTCTATCATTACTATTATTATTATTATTATTATTAGCACTACTGTAATTTCTGCTAAATTTGCTGGATGGCATAGAGAACACATCCCTATGATGTTGCCATGTTTGTGTCTACTTTTGTGCCTGCCTTTTTCCTATCTTATCCTGCCCCCCACCATACACACACTTATCTGCCTTTCAGTAACTGGGTGCACTTTACTACTTTAGCAATGCAGCACACAACTCCTGCCCTTTCTTTTTGTGGATTTGGTTGCAAATACTCATGGTCTACTGTCACGTACAGATTTCTTTCTTTTGTGGAGTTATTGAAATGGAGTCATGACTCAACCCTTATACATTGTGAGGCTGACAGACTGGAAAATACTGGAACTCCAACCCTAACCAAAGCTGTCTTTCTGGTCTCTTATTATGTTACACCTTCTATCAACTGCTGTCCATTCTTGGAGTCTCTTTTCTCAACTTAATGGAGTTGCATGATTAGAGGTAATCATAGTGAAGTGTAGATTGGAGATGAAGAATTGATCCTGATCTCTGGCAGGCTGAGGCAAGAGGGTCACAGGTACAAGCCTAGCCTGGGCAACGCAGCAACTTCACGAGACACTGTCAAAAAATTAAAAATGAAAAGGGGCTGGGTTTGTACTTCACTGCAAAGGTCCAAGGTTCAAACTTCATTACTGAAAAATAAAAGAACTTATTTTCAGAATTAGTTAAAAATGAGATTCTTACATGAGAATCTCTAAGCTTGAAATATGGGAAAAGTTCAAACAGAGCTCTGGCTTGAAACTGAGTTATAATTGACCGGTGTGTATGTGGCCTATTTTGAGTGGTTCCAGTTAAGCACAAACCTAGGGATAAAGGTCATGCATTTCATTTGTCCCTTGGCTAAATGCCATTGTCTGTGTGAGGCTTATCATTTCCCTGGCTCTTCATCTACTGCCCATTTTTCATGAATAAATTGAAATCATGAGAAGTTAAGCATTTAATGCAATTTATGGTAGTGTGAAATGTGGGGTTACAGCTGGAACTCCTGGGCGATGGCCCTGAATATTCCAGATGAAAGGTGGTGCAGCTTCCTGGGGACAGGGAGGAGGACGTGGAAAGCTGCTCTGTCTCCTTTTAAGTCACCCCTGCCTCAGCCAGATGTCATTTCTGTAGCCTCTCTCAGAGAATGTCAGACCTTAACTGCCTGTTGGCCAGCAGGCCTTCCTTTTAGGTAGTTTCTCACCATGCAGGATTTATGCTCATTTATTTGATGATGTTGACCCATTCTAGTGGCTGACAGCCATGTGTTCTTTCTCTCCAGTCCCCACCTTTTCTATCCCCTTCCTCTTCTCCAGCCCATCTCTCCTCACAAGGGCAGAGCCATCCAGCACTGGCTTGCTCCTTGGATGACAGTGCTTGGTTTTACCTTGTTACCTGATGTTGACTTCTCTATTTCTTGCTCTTCTGATGTCTGAACCCTTTGGATCTTTTGAATCTACTTCAAATCTAGTGTGTTCAGTGTGACTGACAAAGTGCAGCCCTATTAGAAAGTGCTGTGCTGTTTCCTGGGTTGAGTGGTGCTCTCCGTAGGCTCCCATTGCTCTGGGTGGGCCTCATTCCCTCTTGCACAACCCTCTTCTTGCACTGAAGCCTACATCCTTGTTTTGGCACCAGAGGGGAGGAGGGGCTTTAACCTACATTCCCTGGGGATGCAGGCCTGGACCTCAGGGCCAGCATTGCACTCATCATGTTCTAATTCTCTGCGGGTCCATCCCAATTGTTCATAGTCTTTTCTCTGGCCCTGGTCCTGCTGAGCAGACCCTGGGTGTGCAGTCTGTATGACCAGAGTCTATACAGACTGGCCTGGCCTTAGGACCAAGGGAGGCTGTATCCTGCCTGTCAGATCTGTGGTCTTCCTGAGGCTTTATTGACTCTTATCAGCAGTCCGGGAGTGCTGTTTGTCTTGGCCTGTGGTTTTGAGAAGAAAGAAATCACTTCCTAGTGGTCAGGCAGCATGGAGACCAGCTCTCCAGTAAGCACAGCTTCTGACTCCACAGCCTTTTCTTGCTCTGGATTTCAAAGTGTTCTGCAAAGCTAGACAAGTGGTCTCCAGCATGGAACCCAGTTTGTTAGCTGGGGCCACAGCAGAAAGCATTAGCTGTCTCTTGCCTGTTGTGTAGGCAACTCTCATGCACAGATGTTTGTTTTAAATAGTTTAATTCAGCCTAACTTGGAAAGCCATTGTGGTGGGAACAAATAACATTTTCCCATAGGGTAAATTATTATCCCAGATCATAGGGCAAGAAAGTGTGACCCTTAGCCTTACTTAAATAAATGTTCTTATATGAACATAGACAGTAAAACCCTCACACACAGAGCACACGTTGTCCCCTGATACTTGCAGGGAAGTGGTTCCAGCAGCCCAATGGTTCAGAACCTGTGTGCTCAGGTCTCTGATACAAAGTGGTGCAGTGTTTGCATATCACCTATGTGTGGAATCCTCCCATATATTTTGAAATATCTTTTGTTGACTTATAATACTTGATGCAGTATAACTGCTATACAAACAATTGTTATACTGTATTGTTTGGGGAATAATGTCAAGGAAAATCATCTGTATATTGTTCCATACAGACGTAATATTTTTTCCAGATGTTTTTGATAGAAGGTTGGTTTAATTCATGGATGTAGAACCACTGGATATGGAAGGCTGACTGTATCCCACTAATAAAAGTTGAACATACACCCTACAACACTCGTGAACACACCAGTGTGACAGCAGCAGAGAAATAATGGAACTATTCTCATAATAAACACTTTGTGAAATCAACTGAGTTTTTTTAAACCTGGCAACTAAACTTTAAATTTTAAATATTGCTTTGTCATGCTTTCCCCAAATTCCCTATATAGAATTGTGTTGAGTCTTACAGTCTGTGTGATTCCCAGGTATTTACTGTAGAAATATGTGAGCCAGCTTCCTTTGCTCTGCTATTTCAGTCTACATTAATTTACCTGAGAATCTTTAATGGCAACTCCAGACCTAATGAGTCACTGTAGGTGATATCTCCTGGGTGCACATGAAAGAGTTGTTACTCTGCTCCTTTTGGTCCACAGCATAGCACTCCGTATGTTACTGTCATGACTCTTCAGTAGAAGATTGTAGCCATTTGTATGCATGACTGTCTCCACATCACACTGTGGATTCCTTAAGTGAAGGGCTCTTCCTTAGCCATCTGCAGCCCCAGCACTTTAGTATGCAGCTGAAGCATGATGGACCTCAACTCATTTCCTCTGAGCAGCCAGCTGGGTGAACAACTGATCTCCAACTGGTTTGTTACTTCCGTTGTGCATATATAAATTAAACAACAGTGTGGATCAAGACCCAAACTTCTAATCCACAGTATATAACATAGTTACAGCCTAAGGCTTTCCAAGGTAAAATCTTACCAGGAGGATTAGCTGCATTTCCCAGTGTAGGATTTTGCTTTTCTAACACTGTTGCTTGATGATGCTGACATATCCCTGGACAACTTAAGATTTGATTAATTAATCAATCTTCATTCTCTTTTAGTTGTCCAAAAGTTTATAAAGTTGTCCAAAAGTGCTTAGTGATTCACTGCCTGTAGTTTTCTTTCCTTCAGCAGTTCGCTAGGGAGTTTTTCTTTGAATAGGCAAATATGTCAGTGTGGCAGTTCTGGTGAGGCACTTACTTTGTGAAGTGAGGATTAGAAGCATTTAGTCATTGGTACATAAACTATGTCCTTTGTGTCATTTCAGTGTAGGAATCAGGAAGCCATCTCAGTCTTCTTAATAAGCTACTGGTAATCTCTCTGAGTGTGTGTTTTTCTACCTGCAGCTCAGGGCCAACTGTTTCACACACTGAAAAGAATGGTGTCTGCTTGTTTGCTTTGGTATTAACTCTATTTTACTGTGTGACACAATTGTGTAATTCCAAATGTCACCCTTGTACTCTGTGCCACTTGAGCACAGCCTTCCTTCCCAGGAGTCCCTTGATTGTCCTGCCTGTTTTTCTGCACCCTGCGTTGTGTGAGGATCTCTCTGTTGAGCTCTGTCTCATGGACAAATATGAAAATTCAGGTTCGGCTGTACTTCAACTTTGTACTATCAATCAGGTTTCTAAATAAACTTGAAAAGTAAACGTTTAAAGACATGGTGAAGCTACTTACAGGAAATTTAAAAGATACAGTCATTTTTCAAAATCAAATAAATCCTGAGAACCATTTATAGTTTGTTTTTGTTAATAATAACACATCAGGAAACACTCCCTTAAGGTTGTCTCCATTTTTTTATATATGTGAACATAATAAAAGTGTTTTTTAAAAATGCTAAAAAATTTCTGTCTTAACTTTTATTGTCTATTTTCCTGTTAAGCTAAGTGAGGTCTTTTGCAGTCTTCAGAATTGGATGAAAAGTCAAGATATGGGAATGTATGAGGAACTGTCATCACATTGTGCCATAAACACTCAGCATAGCAGTGACTTTTCCTTCAGCTGAGCACAGGGAAAGGAGCTTTCCAGGATTTACAACAGGGGTTTGAGAAATATCCTATGGAACAGATCAGAAGCCAGTGAACTTTCTCTGTGAAAGGCCATATAGGAAATATTTTAGACTTTGAGGGCCACACACAATCTCTGTCACATAGTCTTCTTTGTCTGCTTCTCCACCCCAAGTGCTACAACCCTTTAAAAATGGAAATTCTGTTCTCAGCTCACAGGATCACAAGAAAACAGGCTTTGGGCTGGCTTTGGCCCCTGCAGCAGTTTGAGGACGGCTGACATGAAGAATGGGTTATCCCTTGAGAACACATGTGATCATGTATGTTATGGGCATGTGGATTTAGATGATGACCATGGAAAACCTGGGAAACTTTTTTTTTTACTTTATGAAACATTTCAGTTTGTTTTGATATTCAAATTAGATTCTTTTAGTGACCTAAAACTGGGATTTTAAATTATTTTCTCAACAAAGCAGGGTATAAATGTACACATACACATATAAATGAGTTCAAATAACATGTTAATAACCTTTCTAATAGAAAACCATCTAGAAATGCATACAGATTGAAACAGGTCTCTCTAATATCAACATCCAGTAAAAACAACTGTCATTTATGTCTATTTGCTTCCATACTTTTATTCTACAAATGTGTTCCTATTCTATGTACATATTTATGTACACATTTATGACATGTACATGTGTATAGATCCAAATGAATACATACAAATTCAGATGATTTAGTATTAATCACTTCATATCCATATTCATTCAATCTTGAAACATCTTCTAATGTAAACACTGATCCTTTGAAAATGTAATTTTAAGCACCATTTCATTTTAACATAATACTATCGTGTATTGATTTATTTTCTGTTAAATTCTTTTCATTATAGTATGTTACACTATGAGGACCATTTTGAAACTGTAATATTTTGGGGCAGTTTTTAGAGACTAGCAGTTTAATCCTCTTGAACAAGGGATGAAGATCTCACAAATACATAACTGGATGAAAGCATGAAGCAACCACATTAAGAGTTTTTGAAATTGTATATTAATTAGAAAAAGGCAGGTGAGGTTGGCCGCATCTTAGTGAGAAGTAAACAACCTTCCAAAATACTTTTGAAGATATTGAAAATTGAACACAGGGCCCTTTCACCAAGCTGCATCCCCAGATGAAGCGCATCACTAAACTGTGAAGTTTCCCAGACTAGTTGCTTGCCATTCTCCTGCTTCGGTCTCCTAGAGTTCTGGGATTATAGGAGTGCACAACCCTGATGGCTTAAAAATTTACTATTTTTCTTCATGGATGAGCTATGGCCAGCTCTCCATGGTGCTTTTCACCCAGTTTAGGTTCCTTGTGTCCAAATTATTTTTCCCACTTTTTAATGAGCTCCACAGGTCTATATTATGTTAAGGGCTTAAGGTGTACAAGAAATCAAAACTTTTTAATTTGAGTGTAATTTTGTAATGCAGAATAGTAATTTTCATTTTTGAAAATTGGGGCATGCCTATAACATATCTCAATAATTTTTCAATCCCTTCACTTTCCTCCACTTCAGCTCCCCTTCATCCCCTTCCCCATTTCAAAGTTTGCCTTCTAGAAGAAATCAGACCTTAAATGCTAAGTGCTATTTCTTGTGTGTGTGTGTGTGTGTGTGTGTGTGTGTGTATGTGTGTGTGTAAGTCTCTGTGTGTGTTGCTAGGGATTGAAGTTAATGCCTCACGAATGCTAGGCAAGCACTTGCTGAATTACATTTGATCTCTACTGATACAGAAAGTTGTATTAACCAGATATACTGAGGTCTCTTTTAAGAAAATTATTAGTACGTAGAGAATGCATTTATCATGGAGAGTTGGTACATATACATATCACATCTTAGTCTTTTTTACTTCCCCTTCCTCTCTCCTCTTTCATCTCTGTCTCCATCCTTAGATCCCCTTCTAATGCTCAAAAGGCCTACTTCCCTGTTTCCTAAAATCAGGCTTTTATTTTGCCCCTTAAATGATTTATATTTTCGGTTTCTCATATAAGACAAACCATGTGATATTTAAACTGATTTTTAGCACAATGGACTCACGGTGGTCTTAAAATCAATAAAAATGCAAAATTTTAACTCATACCTAGTGTTTTCACAGAACCTCACAAGTTAAGAAATATTATAACAAATGCTCCACAATGTTAATCTAATGCAGTATAGTCACAAAAGAGTATATGAATTTTTTACATGAATTTATTTTATTTTTCTTTTTTCTTTTTTCATTAAGTTTATTTATACATTTTAGACATAAAATACAGTTACATTCATCATTGGGATCTTGTACCATTATATGAGTATCTTGGTTCTTATTTTTTTCCCTTCCCCTGCCCTCCCTTCACCCGCTCCACCGTCCCTATTTGCAAAGACTTTGTTTCCATTTTTTCCTTTTCTCATATTTTTTCTTTTTCCTTCTTTCCTTTCCCCTACCCTCCCACTTCCCCTACTCCTTTAGACCTTTACTTCCTATTACACAATCTCAATTATACATTTTTTAAATTATAATATCAAAATTGAGAGGACATTACTACAGATTTTACAGAATTTAAAAGGATATAGAAAGCATATTACAAAAATCTGTTTTGAAATAAATTTGACAACTTCTAAGAAGTACCTTGGAAGACAAATTAATGAAACTAACTCTGGAGGAAATATAAAATTTGAATAGCACCTATTAAAGAAAGTATATTCCTAGCTTGAAAACCTACCTATATGACAACAGCAGGCTTATATAGATTTTAACTGATGAATTATATCAAACATTTAAAGCAGAAAAAAGAAGGAACACTTCTCCCCTCATTTTAGGAACTCAACATTGTGCTAATCCTAAAACTGGATAAATATAATAGAAGAAAAAAGTATAAACATAGATAAAAATTTGTTTAACAAAATGAACTATTAGAAGTCAGATCTGGCAGGATGTAGAAAGTGGTTTTGTTATAGGGATGGCAGTGTTGGTTCAGCACTGGAAGATCCACACCTACAAGTCATCATTTTAACAGAGGAAAAGAAAAGGCTATATGATCCTGTCAGTAGTTGCAGGAAAAGTATTGGACAAAATTCTATAGCTGTTCATGGTAAAAGCTATCAGGAGACTAGAAGTAGAACAGAACTTTCTCAGTGGTTAAGACATGTACTCCACACTTCAGCAAAAATGCCTTATACGAATGGAAAAGATACAATGCTTTCTCCTTAAGGTGGGGAACAAGGGCAGATATGCATACTCTTCATCTGTCCATTACACTTTTGAAACATAGGCCCAAACCAAAATAGTCTGGCAATAAAAAGAAACAATTAGCATAGGATTGGCAAGATATAAGAAAAATCTTTATATGTAGATGAAGTGATCATCTACAGAGAAAATGCTAAGAAATCTCTAGGAGCCCCTAGAACTTGTACTTGAGTTTAGCAGAATTAGAAAGCACAAGGTATATATAAAAATTCAGGTCTATGTATCCTTGCTATAAATGAAGAATTGGATATTGAAATTTAAAAGTTATATAGGAGTACAAAGGAGCTAGAAAAGTAAAAAGAATAAAAAAGAAAAAAAAAAACAGGGTTGGAAGACATTTATTACTTAATTTTTTTTTTTTTTTTTTTTTTTTTTTTTTGGTTCCAGGGATCGAACTCAGGATCTTGCACTTGTGAGGCAGGTGGCAGAATCACTGAGCTAACTCCCCTACTCTTAGTACCTAATTTTAAGACTTCCTCTAAAGCTACAGTATTCAAGGCAATGTTGGCATAAGGAAAGACATATAGGTTATTGGAATAAAACAGAAAATCTGGAAATAGAACCACACATATATGGTCCACTGAGTTTTGAAAGATTATTTAACATTAACATTTTATGGAACATAAACTCAACTCAAGAGTAGAGGAAAAGATAGTGTTTTCAGCAAATGGTCCTAGAACACCTGTTATCTGTATGTAAAAAATTAATTTCAACCCTTTATTTCCATACATTAAGATAACTTGAAAGGATCTATGAACCTAAACATGAAAGACTAAAACTATAAAACTTTAAGAAGAAATTATAAGGGAAAATGTTCATGAATTTAGGGTAGGCAAGTATTTCCTAGGATACAAGAAACATGATGTATAAAAGAAAAAAATTGATAAATGAGATTCCATCAAAATTTAGAACTTTAAATGACATTGTTAAGAAAATGAAAAGTAGTTTTTAAACAGACCATATTTATAATACATATAACCTATGACCAGAATATATAAAGAACTCTTACAGCTCATTAATAGAAGTGTGTTTCTTGTATGCAGTATATTGTTGGATCTTGCTTCTTGACCCATTCTACCAGTCTATTTCTTTTGAACAGTGAATTGAGACCATTAACATTGATGGTTATAACTGATACATATTGACTTATCATTGTCATGACTTTTTCTTTTTGTTGAATTCTCCCCCTTTGCATTTAATTTCTTGTCACACCCAATGGATTCATGCTGCTGGCCTTCCTGGGGTTGTGATCCTCATTGTCTTTTCCTAGGATATTGTCTAAAATCTTTTGGAGTGCTGGTTTGGTATTCATGAAGTTCCTAAGGTGCTCTTTGTCATAAAAGTATCTTATTTCTCCATCAATTTTGAAAGACAGTTTTTCAGGGTACATCAATCTGGGTTGGGGGCTGATTTCCTTTAGGGCTTGAAATATGTCACTCCAAGCTCCTCTTGCCTTGAGGGATTGCATTGAGAAGTCTGTTGTGATTCTGATGGGCTTTCCTTTGTATGTGATTTGTTTCTTTTCTCTCACTGCTTGTAGAATTCTTTCTTCTGTTGGGTTTCTGGAATCCTAACTTATATGCTTATGTGTAGATTTTTTTTGATCAAGGCTAGTTGGAGTCCTATATGCCTCACTTATCTGTAGGTCAAGTTCTTTCCCTCGGCTTGGGAAGTTTTCTGTCATTACTTCTGTGAAGAGTTTTTTAATGTCATCTGCACTCTCTCCTGTTTCTTCGTTGACTCCAATCAGTCTTATGTTATTCTTCTTTGCATTGTCTAGCAACTGCTGGATTGATTTCTCATGTTCCCTTATAATTTTGAAGCAATTTTTCTTTTCCTGGTCACTAATTGCAATGTTATCTTCTATATCTGAAATTCTGTCCTCACATTGGCTCATTCTGCTGTGTAGACTTTCAGTGGAGTTTTTAGTCTCCTGGAAATCTGTTTGCATCTGTTTTATGGATTCCATTTATTCCCTATGTTGGGATTCCATCATGTTCCTCAGATCCTCTATATTTTTAATCTGTGTCCTCTCTAGATTTATTAATCATGTCTTGCACTATGAGCACAATCTCTGCTGTTCTCTGAGAAATTATTTCTGATTTCATTTTTTTCAGATCCTCTTTTGTTGCCAGTTCAGGGAGTCCAGGTGGTTGAGTATCAGATTGTTCCCTGTCATTTCCCTTTGAGGTTGCTGTATGTGACCTGGAAGTCTGGTTTTGAGGCTTGTTTATGTTTCTTCTCATTTTGACATGGGGGGGTGGCACTTGCTGCTGATGCCCATGTGGCTCACCTCCTCTGTGCTGGGTGCAGTGTTATGGCGGCCAGGGAGCTTTCTCCTGGGCACTGGGATTGGCTCACTTCCTCTGCACTGGGAGCAGTGCTATGGCAGCTGGGGAGCCTCCTCTTGGGTGCTGGGAACAGCTCACCTCCTCTGTGCTGGGAGTGGTGCTATGGCAGGCTGGGAGCCTCCTCTTCCAGAGTATCTGAATTTGAAAGGCACTGAGAATTCACTGTGTCTAACAAAGTCATATACTGTCAGCAAGAAAGAATGAGCACTCCATGTAGATGGGAACAGTTGGCTGATATATTGATAATATCTAGGGATCTCAAACAACAGAAAGCCTACTCTGAGAGATCAAGTGGATTCATTTAGTGACCATTTTCAGAGCTAATTCCATTTTCTCTCTACACAAACCACTTTCTACAAAGGCCATTTCTAAGTCCTTTGGGAACCTAGAGGTATGCAGGTGATCCCTAAACCAGATGCTAGTTCTAAACACACTGCCACAATCACCTTCCATTTACTGCCTGCTTCCCATTTTTATGCTTTGCAAAACAATACAAATATTGGTTTCCAAAATGTACCAATAAAAGAGTTTAAGGGGAAAAAACCACTCTTCTGTATGGCAGAATTTGAAGCAACTGTTTGAAGAATTTCGCTGACCAAAGGATATCCCTGTTGTATGCACCATGGTATTATATCATTTTACCATAAGACATAGTCTTTGGTGTAATCAATTTTAATGGTACAAAAGACATAAAGAATTTTCAGAATGCCTTAAATGGTACTTTTTATGTGCTGTCTCTAGTCATTCTGAACATTCTGTGAAGTAGAGATTCTTCTTTCCAAGCTAGAGTTGAAAACATGTAGGGTGTTGGTGTTCGGGGCTTCTGCTATCTTTTGCCCCCATCTACTAACTCAGTCCTGTGCTACTCTTATTCAAAGTCACAGAATTAAACACCATGTACATGCTGACACCTGAAGGTATATTAGGCAGCACACACCTCCTTAGCTCTTGCCTCATAAAGCCAACTTGTCCCCTGGACATTTCCCATTGTATATCCAGATGGCATCTCAAGTTCACGACTGTGTCTGCAAGCAAAATTCCAATGCCTGCTATGGTCGGAAATCAGCTTTCTCCCACTTTAGCTAATGAAAATTTGTTCTTCCAGTGGCTCAAACACAAAACTTTGGGAATCACCTTTTTTCCTTGTCCTCTCACACCTCATGTCTAATCCCTTAAGAAATGCTGTCTTTAAAATATATCAGGATTTGAAAATTTACCACTTCCTCTGCTACCTCTCTGATTTGAAAGCCATCATCTCTCACCCAAATATTGCTATAGCCTCCCAGGTGTTATGCTTGATCCCTACAGGGAAGTAGAGCAATCTTTGTTAGGATATGGGATTATTGCATCATGCTTTTCTCAATCATTTGTAATGTTTCTTCCTTGACAAATAATACAAGCCAAAATCCTTAATGTGGCCCAGCAGGTCCAGGCCCTATGGTACTTGCTTCTTCTCTCTCTCTTTAGCAACTACTACTAGCCACACTGTATCCCTTCATTCTAGCCACATTGTCCTTTCTATTTTTACAGCCCAAACCCACCCTGCCTCGGGAACTTTGCTGTAGCTGTCCCTTTGCCATGAGTACTCTCTCCTTAATGTCTGTTCAAGTCTTTGTACAACTGTCTCCTCAGTGATGGAGACTATTTCTTTGAAATAATTTGGTCCATTCCAAGATATAAAGAAGGGATTTGAATCCAAGAAGCTCCAGTCTTTTTTGAATTGTCACTAGGTCTGATAAGTATCTTTTCCTAATAAACTATTCCCCAAATACTGAGCATATATTTTTTAAGGCACTGAAAAAATCTCTTAGGGAAAATAAATTGATCTCTTATTGACCCCGAATACCAAATTGTTCATTATAGAAGCTTTGGAAAATTTACTCCCCAAACAACCCCAATTCTAACCCCAAAAGTGGTCCTTTGCCAAAACCAACTTGCCTCATACTGAGTGAAATTGACAACACAACTTTCTTCAGAATAATAAAGATATTTTAAGTGATGTTTCAAAACCACTCTGAAAACACACTTCATGTTTGAGTTGGAGGCATAGCAGATCATGAAGGAGGGATGAAAGTCTCTTTTCTGGAATGGAATTTCCCATGCGACTCTTAGAGGACACATTTTGATTTGGACCTGCCATGTGGTTTTCCATTGCTGTCAGTCTCCAGACTTGAGGGTGGGTTGGCACATGATTGAGAAAGCCACATATTTGACTGCAAATGGAAGAACTCCTTGACACTATTTGCAGAGCTTTTACAAATGTGAGGTTGGGATCTACCTGCCCACTGGATATTTCCTCTTGTCTTCCAGTGAGCATCTCAAGTTCAGTGGTCTGCAACTAAAATTCCAATGCCTGCTACCCCCAGAAATCTGTTCTGAGGAAAGTGCTGCATGGTAGAGCTTTGTAGACAGTCCTAACCATCAAGAGCAATCCACAGACCTTCTTTATTTGGTTGCATACTGAAACTTACAATAGTAATCTTCAAATCACAACATAGCCATAGCCATTTGTGGTTTGCAAAGAGTTTTATGTGTTGTCCTCTCCAGGAACATATAATGTTTAGGCTCTCTTCAGGGTGTGTGTAAATTTTGTTGAAAAGGAAATCAGCTTATTCAAGAGAAGCCATGAGAAAAGGCCTTCCTGGAACAGCTGTGTGCTTGGTTATGTTGCACTGATTTTTCTACGCAGACTTCATGGTATGAAAACAGTCATTTTGAATTCCATTTAGTCTAGAAGTAAAAGCCTTGGTCAGAGATAGATTATAGTGGAAACACAGACACTGATGCTTTCTGTAACTAACAGCAAAAACAAAATCAAATGCTCCTCTGTGCATCCTTGCTAGTATTTGTAGGTATCACCATAAAAATGGCATCTTTATGGGAGAAAAAATATATTTGAAATCGTTTTTTTATTAAGTGTATTTATTGGTACATTTTAGGTATACAATACAGTTACATTCATTATTGGGATCTTGTACCTTTACATGACGTATCTTGGTTCTTATTTTTTCCCTATTCCCTGGCCCGCCCTTCACCCTCTCCACCCTTCCCTACTTACAAATAATTTGTTTCCATTTTTTTTCTTTTACTCATATTTTTCCTTTCCCTTCTTTCCTTTCCCCTATCTTTTCCATTTCCCCTATTCCTTTAGACTTTTCCTTCCTATTTCACAATATCAGTTATACATTTTGATCTTTATTTACACTTTTAGTTTTTCACACCAGAGAAACTATTCGGTATTTACACATGTGTGTCCTATTTATTACACTTAAGAGTATGGCCTCAATGTGTCTCCATTTAGCTATAAATGTCTCTAGTTTCTCCTTCTTTGTGGCTGAGTAGTACTCCATTTTATTAAAAAACCACATGTTCTTTATCCAGTCTCCAGTTGATGGGCAATGGGCTGTTTCCAAGTTTTAGTTATTACAAACTGTGCCACTACAAACATGGGTGTGCACATATCACTGTGGTATGATTCTTTTAATTCTTTTCGGAAGATCCCCAGCAGTGGAACAGCAGGGTCAAATGGGACTTCCAGTCCTAGTTGTTTGAGGTATCTCCATACTGATTTCCACAGTGGTTGCACCAGTCTACACTCCCACTAGCAGTGGAGCAGGGTTCCTCTTTCCCCACAGCCCTGCCAGCATTTGTTATTGATTAATTTCATGATAGCAGCCATTCTTTCTGGGGTGAGTTGGAATCTCAGCCTTGTTTTCATCTGCATCTCTCGAATGACCAGTGATGTTGAACCTTTTTTCATATGTTTCTTTGCTATTTCTACTTCTTTGTGTGAGAAATGTCTGTTCATTTCAGATGCCCATTTTTTAGTTGGGTCTGATATATTTGGGGGTCTGATATTGTGAGTTCTTTATATATTTTAGGTAGTAGACCTTTGTCTGAGGAACAGCTGGTAAAAAATTTTTCCCACATTGTAGGTTGTCTTTTAGCTCTTTTGATGGTTTCTCTTGCAGTGCAGAAGGTTTTTAATAAGATGAGATCCCAGTTGTTGATTCTTTGTGCTAGTTCCTGTGCTACTGAGGATTTGTTCATAAAGTCTTTTCCTATGCCATTGCCTTTAAGAGTTTTACCTAACTTATCTTCCACCGAGTTTAGTGTATCTATTTTAATATTTAGATCTTTAATCCACTTAGATTTTTTTTTTTTTTTTGGTACTGGGGATTGAACTTGGGTCCTTGCGCTTGCACAGCAGGTGGCAAAAACACTGAGCTAAATCCCCGGCCCTCCACTTGGATTTTTGTTTAGTGCATAGTGATAGATAGGGGTCTAGTTTTAATCTTTCACAAGTTGAAATCCAGTTTCTCCAACATCACTTAAAAAGAGGATATCTTTCCTCCAGTGAGGATGGTTGGCTCCTTTTTCAAAGATGAGGTGGCTGAGTATGTCTGGAGTTATTTCTGCATCTTCTAATCTATTCCACTGATCCTCGGGTCTGTTTATTTGCCAGTACCTTGCTGTTTTTATCACAGTGGCTTTGTAGTATAGATTTAAGTTGGGGATTGTGATACCCCCTGCCATGTCTCTGTTGCCTAGAATTCCTTTTGCTATTCTAGGTGTCTTCTGGTTCCAGGTGAATTTTTGGATTGTTTTCTCTAGTTCTGTAAAATATACTGTTGGGATTTCAATCAGGCTTGCATTGAATCTGTATAGCAGTTTTGGAAGTATGGCCATTTTCACTATATTGGTTCTTCCATCCCAGGAAAAAGGGATGTCTTTCTATTTTCTTTTATCCACTTCAATCTCTTTTTTCATAGTGTTGTAGTTCTCAACATAGAGGTCTTCTAAGTCCTTCATTAGATTTTTTCCTAGATATTTCATTTTTTTGGATGCTATTGTGAAAGGAATTATTTCCCTAATTTCTCTCTCGGTGAGTCTATTATTTGTGTTCAAGAAGGCTATTGATTTTTGAGTGTTGACCTTGTATCCAGCTACTCTACTGAATCTGTCAATTAAATCTAGCAGTCTTTTGACAGAGTTTTTTTGGGTCTTCTGTGTAGAGTATCATATCATCAGCAAATAATGACAGTTTAACTTCTTCCTTTCCTGTCTTTATTCCTTTTATTTCTTTCTCTTGTCTAATTTCTGTGGCTAATGTTTCCAAGACTATATTGATAGGAGTGGTGATAGTGGACATCCTTGTCTTGTTCCTAATTTTAGTGTGAAGGTTTTCACTTTTTGACCATTTATAATGATGTTGGCTGTTGGTTTTTCATAGATAGTCTTCATCAAGTTAAGATAAAGACCTTCTATTCTAATTTTCTGCAGGGTTTTTTTTTTATCATGAATGGGTGTTGAATTTTGTCAAATACTTTTTGTGCATCTATTGAAATGATCACATGTTTTTTGTCCTTGACTCTGCTAATATAATGTATTACTTTTATTGATTTACATATGTTGAACCATCCTTGCATCCCTGGGATAAATCTGACTTGGTCATGGTGTATGATCTTCTTGATGACCCTCTGTATTCTGTTTGCCAGTATCTTATTGAGGACTTTTGCATCTATGTTCATTAGGGAGATTGGCCTGTAGTTCTCTTTTTTGGTTGGATCTTTCACTGGTTTTGGAATCAAAGTAACACTTGCTTCCAGGAATGAATTTGGAAGTATTGCTTTTCTTTCAATTTCATTGAAAAGTTTAAAGAGTAGTGACAATAGTTCTTCTTTAAATGTCTTGTAGAATTCACCAGTGAAGCCATCAGGACCTGGGTTTTTCTTTGCTGATAAATTTTTAATTATATTTTCAATTTCACTGATTGATAATGGGTTGTTTAGAATTTTTAGGTCTTCTTCGTTCAACTTTGGTAATTCATATGTATCTGGAAATCTGCCCATTTCTTCTGTGTTTTCCATGTCATTAAAGTGCAGGTTCTAGAATTAGGTATTGATGGCTCTCTGGATTTATGCTGGATCTATTGTGACTTCACCATTTTCATTCCTTATTGCATGGATTTGAGCCTTTTCTTTCCTTTTTTTGATAAGGTTGGCTAAGGGTTTATCAATTTTATTTATTCTTTTGAAAAACCAACTCTCCTATTTGTTGATTTTTTTGTATTGTTCTCTTAGTCTCCATTATATTGATTTCTGGTCTGATCTTTATAATTTCCTCCCTTTTAAGAGCTTTGGGTTTGTCATGCTCTCCTTTTTCTAGGAGCTTGAGGTTCAGCATTAGGTTGTTTATTTGAGCTTGCTCTGTTTTCCTAGTGTGGGGATTCACTGCTATGAATTTCCCTCATAGAACTGCTTTCGTTGTGTCCCATAGATTCCTGTATGTTGTACTGGCATTATCATTTAATTGTAAAAACTATCTAATTTCTTCTTTAATTTCCTCTGTGACCCATTGGTTGTTCAGGAGAGTGTTATTCAATTTCCATATGTTTGTGAAGTTCTTGCAGTTTCTTATGCTATTGATCTCCAGTTTATTTGCACTATGTTCTGATAATATACACAGGATAACTTCAATTCCTTTGCATTTACTTAAACATGTTCTATGCAATAGTATGTGGTCTATTTTGGAGAATGACCCATGTGCAGCTGAAAAGAATGTATATTCTGATTTTGTGGGGTGGAACACTCTGTAGATGTCTATTAATTCCATTTGTTCAAAAGCTTGTTTCAGTTATATTATTGCATTGTTTCTTTTTTTGTCTAGATGATCTATTTGTTACAGTGGAGTATTGAGGTCCCCTACTACTATTGTATTAGTGCTTATATGATTTTTCATGTCTCTTAATATTTGTTTTGTATAGTTGGGTACACTAGTTTTTGGTGCATAAATATTTATGAATGTCATCTCTTCCTCTTTGACTCTTCCCTTTACAAGGCTGTAGTGACCTTCTTTGTCTCTCTTTTTTTTTTTCCTTTGGTACTGGGGATTGAACTCTGGTCCTTGCACTTGCGCAGTAGGCGGTAAAACCACTGAGCTAAATCCTTGGCCCTTCTTTGTCTCTCTGAATTAGTTTTGGTTTAAAATTTACTTTGTCTGCAAATAAGATAGCTACCCCTGCTTTTTTCCAGGTTCCTGTCGCATGGAGAACTGTTTTCCATCCTTTTATTTTCAGTCTATGAGTTTGTTTTTTAACTAGGTGCGTTTTTTTGTATACAGCATATTGTTGAGTTTTGCTTCTCATTTCATTCTGCCAGCCTGTTTCTTTTGATTGGTGAATTGAGGCCATTAACATTGGTGATTATAACTGATATGTATTGACTTATCATTGTCATGTTATTTTTCTGTTGTTGACTCTTTTATTTTTTCCTCCTCTCCCTTTAATTTCTTGCCTTGCTTGATGGATTTGCTCTGTTGGGCCTCATGGAGTTGTGACCTTCATTTTCTTTTGCCAGGATATTTTTTAGAATTGTTTGGAGTGTTGGTCTGGTATTCACGAAGTTTCTCAGGTATTCTTTGTCATGGAAGTATCTTCTTTCCCCATCAATTTTGAAAGATAATTTTGCAGGATACATCAGTCTAGGTTGGAGGTTTCTTTTAGGGCTTGAAACATCTCACTCCAGGATTTTCTTGCCTTGAGGGTTTGGGTTGAAAAGTCTGCTGTGATTCTGATGGCCTTTCCTTTGCATGTGATTTATTTCTTTTCTCTAACTGCTTGTAGTATTTTGTTCTTCTGTTGGGTTTCTGGAATCTTGATTATTATATGTCTAGGTGTAGATGGTGTAGATTTTTTTTTGATCATGGCTAGTTGGAGTCCTATATGCCTCACTTATCTGTATGTTAAATTCTTTTGGTCTGTTTGGGAAGTTTTCTGTCATTAATTCTGTGAACAGTTTTTTGTGACATTTATACTTTCTCCTGCTTTTTTGTGGACTCTTATCAGTCTTATATTATCCTTCTTTGTGTCATCTAGGAGCTGTTGGATTGATTTCTCATGGCCCCTTACTATTTTTAAGAGATCTCTCTTTTCATGGTCACTGATTGCCATCCTGTCTTCTATATCTGATATCCTATCTTCAGCTTGGCTCAGTCTGCTGTGTATACTTTCAATAGAGTTTTAATCTCCTGGATATCTGCTTGAATCTGTTTCATGGATTCCATTTCTTTCCTATGTTGGGCTTTCATGGTTTCCATTTCTTTGTTATGCTGGGCATTCATGGCTTCCATCAGGATCCTGGACTCATCTATTTTTTTTTTTGTCTGTTTCTTTCTAGAATCTCTAATCATGTCTTTTACTCTGCTCACCATCTCTGTAGTTATATGGGAAATTATTTCTGTTTTGAATTTTTCTAGAGCCTCATTCATTTGTTTTGTTACTTCCTGTGCTATCAGTTCAGGGTGTCCAGGTGGTTGATTATCAGACTTTTCCACCTCGTTTCCCCCAGAATTTGCCTTTGGTGGAGTGGAAGTCTGGGTTTGTGCCTTGCTTAAATGTCTTCTCATTTTTGTTTTTGGTACTGTCCTAGGTTTAATTCCTGAGTTGATGCTTTGAAATTGCTTATTGTAAGTATTTTTGTTGCTTGTGTTTAGAACCCTTATGGAATGATTGCTTCTCACGGGGGTCTTCTAGATGTAGCTGGTTTTAGGTTTTGAGTTTCTAATGACTCTGGGGCAATCTCATTTTCATTATGCCAGGAAGGACAACTGATTAGATCAATCACAACATCCTAGCCCATGTGATACAATTAGCAACAAAAATAGTATCAAGCACAGTTTAGAAAATGACAATTTGTGGTGGTTATTAATCTATCACCATTAACCATGTGAATTAAATCAAAATCAAGGACTAGCCCAAAATATGTTTATAGTGAATAAACTCTTCAGTATAGCAACTTTACCCTCCAGATGGGGAGTTAGAAGGAGTTGGGGAGGGAGGGATAGAGGTAGGGGAAGGTTAGAAGTGAGGCCAGAGGTCACAGGAAGATCATGCAAACTCTAGGGAACTGTTGAAGACAAGAGGAAAAGGCAGAATGAAAGAACAAATACAAGAACTGAACAACCTAACAGCAATAGGGAAGCTAGCAAGTGTAACAAAATGGGAGATGAAGAACAATGTGAGACAGCAAGAGAGTAAGAATGAGAGGAAGAGAGAAAGAAAAAATAAAAAAAAAAGAAGAAAGAAAAAACTTGAAAAGAGTAGAGAAAAAAATGAAAACTAAAAATTAAAACTAAGAAAAAATAATCTTGGAAATAAAAAAAATAAAAATGACGGGCCTCCTTCATTCAGGGTATGTCTCTGCTGTCACAATAGACCACATGGCCTGCAGTGTGCAAATCGAAGTAAATTAGTCTCAGCAAGCCAGTAGCAGAGCCTTGAGATTCAGTCTGATTTCTGGCTGCAAGGCCCAAGTTGACCTCCCTGACCTACTGCAGGGTTGAGCTCTGCACGTTTCTACTGCAGGATAGTCCAGTTTCTGATGGGAGGTGGTGATACCTCCAACTTGCCAACTTCCATGTGTTTAAATTCTTTTCTTTGGTTGTTAGTGAAACTGAATGATTTTCCATGGTATGAACTAGTTATACTTTCACTTTTTGAAATTATGTTAATACCCTTTGCACATTTTATTTATTTATTTATTTATTTTTGCTTAAATTCTTTTATTGGTACATTTTTGGTATACAATATGTTTACATTTATCATTGGGTTCTTGTACCTGTACATGCTGTATCTTTGTTATTATCTTTTCCCCATTCCCTGTGCTCCCTTCACCCCCTCCACCCTTACCTATTTACAAAGACTGTTTCCAATTTTTCCTTTTCTCCTAATTTTTCCTTTTCCTTCTTTCTTTTTAGACATTTTAATTGAATTTTCATCTATAGTTTTTTGGCTGCTTTCTTTTAATAACTTTGTTATTAATTCATTTTTAAAACTGATATTGAAAATTGTATGTATTTACGGTGCTGAACACTACGTTTTGATATATATGTGTATATCTATCTATCTATCTCTCTCTCTATATATCATACATTGTGGAATGACTAATTCAAGCTAATTGAGACATATATTACTTCACATGTTCATTATATACTTTTGTGGTGAGAACATTTAAAATGTATTCTCTTTGAAATTTTCAAGTACCAAAAGTATTGCTATTGGCTGCAGTCACCATGATGTACAATAGATCACTTAAACTCATTCATCCTGTTCCAAGTGAAATCGTTCCAATTTCCGATCACAGTCTCTGGTAACCTCCAAATGTGTTCTGTTTTGGAGATCAACTTTTTAAGATTCCATATATGAGTGATATCATGTGGTATTTATCTTTCTATGCCTGAGTTATTTCTCTTAACATAGTGTCTTCTAGTTTGTTCATGTTGTCACAAATGGCAGGATTTCTTTCCTTTTTTAATCTGTACTCTATTGTGCTTGTACACTATATGTGTTCAGCTGTCCATCCACTGACGGACACTTAGGTTGATTCCATCTCTTAGTTATCATGAATATTGCTAAAATGTACATGAATGTGAAGAAATTTCTTTTACAAGCTGACTTCATATATGGGTACATATTCCATGGTGGAATTTCTGGGTCAGACGGTAGTTTTATTTTTAATCTTTTGAGGAAACACTGGTTTCCAGAATGTCTGTACTAATTTACATCCTGCACAAGTGTGTGAGTATGCTTCTTCCCTACATTCTTGCCAATGTGTGTATGTGTGTGTGTTTGTTGTTTTTAACATCCATTTTAACAGGTGTGACATAATATCTCATAGTGGTTTTAATTTGCATTCCTTTGATGACTAGAGAAAGTGAGCTTTTTTCATTTCATCTGTTTCTTACAAATTTATCCATGTTCATTACAAAACAAAGAAACTGACCCTCTATTAAATATCTGAAATTGAAATTCTCCTGAACTTTATATATTTTTTACAAGGAGAAGTTTAAAACTTTAATACACTCAGATTGATTGCACTCTAATTTTTTCTGCCAGATCTATTCTTAGTACCTTTTCTGCCTTGCCGTTTGTTAAACATAGACTCTTCTTTTCTCCTTGTTTTCTCAGGCTTCATCTTATGTTTAATTACTTAATGCATCTGGGATTTCTTCTAATTCCTTTGTGTGAGTCAAGATCTAAACAGGATTTTTGAAATAGCAAGTCAATTGTCCCAATATTTACCAAATACTCTTTTCTTCCTCCATTTATTTATGATCCCTTACAGGATGGATTGCCTATGACAAAGAGTGCACTTGGGGCAGCTCTGTTCTGGGTTCTGATCTCAGCTACTTATGAACTAAGGGATTTGGGGCAAGTTCCTTCATCCTTCTGCACTTCTGGTTTCTCATCTGAGAGGTGCAGATATCTGACCTACAGGGTCACTGTGAGGACAGAGGGAAAATGCAAGCCAAGTGCAGAGCAGAGTTCTCACACACACTCAGCACCACAGGCAGAGTCAATTGAGATCATGTCTCTCTTGCTTCTGAAAGGCCCAGCAAGCAAAGCCCTGCTGCTGTCTGCCCTCCCCCCACATGTTTTTTCTCTTACTTGTCTCTGTCCTAGTCACTCTCTGACCTCATCCCTTCCCATGGCCTACCTGGTCCCTCCTCTCTGGGCTCCTAGCTCTCTGAGCCAGCCATTCTCTCCCTGCCTCATGCCATGGAGCATCATACAAAGTATTTGGAAAGTGCAAATCCAACTGACTATTTTGACATCACCTGCATTTTGTGACAGCCCCTGCATGATTATTAAGAAAGTTAGATTTACTCTCAGCTTTCTGCTTGTGCCATCAGACGGTGGCTCTAAAGGTGTCTTCATACTTTATTCTAATGTTCCTCTCTTAATTGTATTTATGGAAGACAATCAGCGTGCTCTCCTAGACTTTTTTCTCAAGCTTTTTTTTTTTATCAGTATGTACTTGCAATACATAGTGAATACATTCATTGTGGATGAATTGGGACACATAAATATCACATTTTGATCATTTTTGCCTTCCCTTCCCCTCCCTGTCTCCCATCTCTCCTAACTGCAGAGCCCCTTTCCATCCTTTCAAGAGCCACATCTTTGATTCATTGATCTTCTTTATTGCTATCTTAGTCTCAGTTTCATCAATTTCCTCTCTGACTTTCATAATGTCTGTCCAATGCTACCCAAACCCTTTTACTTCAACTCTTTGTACTCCCATGAACTTGTATACATGGGTTCCTGAAGTCTCAGCATATGGCAGTGCTTCTTTTTGTGTTATCTTCTCTTTGTGTTATCTTTTACCAAGTATATATAACCTTGTTTAATATGCCTTCTCTTTACTTCCCTTCTTTTCAAATAATTCAGAACAGAGCTACTTAACTTTTTCCCTCTGATTTCTATCTCATTGGATGGCTAGAAAAGTCTTACCATTAAATAGAGGAAGAAGAGGACAGGTTCATTCTGTGAGCTGTGTCTTTTATAACCCCTCCTGGCCTTGATGTGGAGCAGACCTGCCAGAGAGACTATTTTGTCGTTGCCTTGACAATCTCCGTACTCACTGACTACTAGCCAAGCCAGAAGTCCTTAAATAGTCCAAGCAAAGTAACCTTCATCAGAATACCCCTTTTGGCCCAGGTTTACTGCTGAGCACCCAATGGAAATGTGTTTTTTATGAAGGTGAGACAGACAGCTATTGCTTGCCCATACATGAAGAGGCAAGTGTCTCAAAATCAGGGTGCTATGCCTGGTACAAGCACCGATGAGTCAGATGGCTTGGATTTGGGGACAAATACTCATTAAGGTTTTCTAAACCAGGCAGCAGCATGATCCTTGTTTCACTGAGAGATTCTCTGTGTTATAATTGATGAATCCAAATTCATTCTGTTCACCAGAAACTATGAAACGACCTACAGAAGTTCTCAGTGTGAGCATCAGTACATAGGTTTTTATGAGAAGTCTTACCTCAACTTTCAATTGCTGATTGTTCCTAGCAGAAGAGCCATTTATTAGTGTAGACAATGAGACTACATTGTAGACAATGAGACAGGCATTTATTTGCTAGGTCTTATATGTTGTTTGGGCTTCTACTCTCCGCTCTATGATTGTTCTTGTGAAAGACAAAAGAATTAAGGTAAGATACACTGCTGGGTTTCAAGGAGATTGAAGACAAGTGATTAGCAGGAAGATAATGAACTGTCTGTGGAGAATTAGCCTGGAGGCCAATTGTATATCGACTTGCATGGCAGAGCAGGACAGCTAAAGAAGGAGGCTGCAGAAAAGCTTGAAGATGCAGGTGGGAAAGTGCTGGATGTGGATAGCAGGTGCCTCTTTCCTAGCCTGGCTCATGGACCAGGAAAGAACTCTCTAAAAGAGCAACTGAAGGCAGAAATAGGAATAGGGAACTCAGAGATATACAGGCCTCTGCAGAGATACTGTTCTGAAGCCTTGGTGACAAGGAAGAGCACATAATGGGATGGGAAGAGGAACATTCTCTCCACACATAAGTGGGGGATCTTAATACCATGGTCAGGGCACTGGTGTATCTGCAGCTTGGGAAGTGGTAGCTCAATAGATTAAGGTGCTGGCGGGCACAGGTGGCAGTGTAGACATCACATGGGTCAACATGGGCAGGTGGGAGGACCCTAAGTGGACTTGTGTGCAAACCAGCAAGGGAATTGCCGAAATAGTTGGAAGAGTGTGGGGTGGTGGGGTGGGGCTCTCCTGTGCAAGTAGTGCACTAAGCTGGTAAATTTCACCTTATTACTCAGTGCACGTTTTTTGTGCCCACATGTTGGAGATCATTTTCATAAGCTGAGTTTTGGAATTTCTCCAACATGTTTGAAGAAAATAGTGGTGAACCAGTTCTTCCCTGGACACAGAAAGAAGTCAGAGAAGGAGCAGGCTGGGTGGAGAGAGAGGAGCGGCTTGGAATGGGCCTTAGTTCTGAGCAAAGGAGGTGAATGTTGGAAATGTCATTTTCCATCTCTCTTTGTCTCATTGGAAGGTTTCAGTTAGTAAAATGACTTAAGAGGTTATAAACCTCTGGACTGAGAGGGAATGGAAATGACAGGAAACATTCTGTTGGAGGTTAGGTAACATCAGTCAAGTGGGATACTGTTCTCACATGAAGTGCTGTATTTACTTGCAGAAGAAATTTCCAGGTGATCACCAACTCAACTGATACAGCTACTCTTTCTTGCCAACCAAGTAAGGCAAAGGGTGAGAGGTTGATTGCGGAGTGAGGGAGGTGATAATCTGGAGCCTCAGTCAATACAAGCTCCTCTCCCTTATTAGCAGCTGTGTTGAGAGCCTGCTTCTTCTAATCAAGAGATTATGAAATGAAGAAAGATCTCATGAGTTTAAATAAAACTTGCAAACTCCACCTTTATTTTCTCTTTTATCATATGACATTTACCCAAATCATACTTCTGCTAGTATAATCAGAAACTTGCAAAAGTATGGGCAGCTACCTCCTCCTATTTACTGTGATTTCCACAGGCTGGAAAATACAATTGTTTGAAATTGTCTTTTCCGGAACTGTTATTTGCTTTTGGAAAATGTAGCATAAGAAAATTAAAGCCAGTATGAAAGAAAAAGCTTCGTAGGTGCTGTCTCCTCCTCTACTACCTCCAGAAATAACTGTAATTTTAAGAATATTAGACTACTGAGCTTTTAGGATGAAAGACAATGGATAAATTGGCATATTTGTTCTTTAAAATATAATTTTAAATAAAACAGTAGATCTCACCCATAGATCAGGCCTCAGGGGAAGTATTTTATGTTTGATTCAAAATGATGAGCACCTATTCAAATAAAATCATGTTACATATTCCATGTATCCAATCCAGTGGAAAAGAGTCTCAGGTTTCACCCTACTGGCAAACTAACAAGTGAACAGGCCACAGTTTCACAGGTGCTGCCAGAAGACACAAGACTTGTGGGTTAAGACAAGGAACTCTGGGATGCACAGAGTGTTAGCATTGTCTTGGGTTGCCACCACAAACCCCAATGCAATGCAAAGAGAGCCAGATGTCACTGGAACCAACAGTGAGCTACACTGTAAGGAAGAAACTCTGAGTTTAGGAACCAGAGTCTTCCACCAGGAGAAGTAAGCATGTGTGCTCTCTGCTCTACAGAGAAATATCTTTAAGGGCTATTCCCTATAAAATACCTTTGTAAAGGTTGGTTCAAATAGAAGCACTACCCCAATATTGACTTGTATTATATTAAAATAAAAACTTACAAAAAAACCAAATTGTGCAGAACATGCACTCTCCATTAAGAATCGTCTCCCAGCCATATATGTGTTTACTAGGTGGATAATCATGTCAAATTACATGAAATAAATACAGTAACTTCTTCAAAGTAACTTTGAAAGATGAATTTTATTTTTAAGTATATAATCTTATTTCCTATAACATTGATTCCCTATAAGAAAATGTGAAAGAGAAATAGATAAAATTGCCTTTCAAGTATTGATTTGAATGGAGAGATATCAGTATAAATAATTAAAAGGAAGGTTATTTGTTCTCCTTTGAGTGAAAAGCAGTTGTTGAGATGGGAACTGGACAACTGTGAGACAACTATAGAGCGGGAGGATGTCTAAAGTCCACATAATGCCAAAGGACACCCCTGGAATCTAGGATGCAAAGAAAGGAATTAGTCCAATGCAAGTCCTTTCAGTGATAAATGACAATAATTGGCATGCATGCACGTGTGTGTTTCACAGCTAAAATACTTAATTGTTGAATTGCATGCTCTTATTTTCTTTTACTTTTCTCATTCACTATTGCAAAATTCCAATCTAGGGATGATAATCATCCTATAAGTCCAATAAAATAAAGAATTTATTTAAATGCTGGAAACTTGAATGGGTTTAGCTACCAGTCTCCAGAATTTGATATAACTTTAAAGACTAGGTTGTTGAAGCTAAATTGAATTTAATCTCTTCGAATTACTTATTGAGATAAATATGTATCCCTTTGACTTTTGGCATTTTGGATGCTTAGGCAAAATGATTTTAAAATCCATGTTGATGTTACTGTTGACTATGTAAATATTCTTATCCATTATACCTTGAGTGGAGTATACAGCAATTTCCTACCTTTTCTACTAACCTAATAGCCCCAAATAAATGAGTAACAAACGAATAAAGTTTCATTCTTCATCAAATGACATGAAGGTTTGTAAATGAGACCCACCTCCCCAAAGAAAAAGCATTGAACCAAATTGTTTAAGTTCAAACCCTCACTTTACATCATACAGCAGTATGACCAGAGGCAGCTTAATTCGCATGCCTATGCCTCAGTTTCCCCAACTGTTAAGTGGAAACAATTTTTACTTAGAGAGTTGCTATGTGAACTGAGTTCATATATGTTATTGTAATAGTGCTTTTATCACTTTATAAACTTTTGCCATGACACTTTCAAAAATATGATTATTTTCCTTTATTGTTTCAGGTCAGAGTAAAGTTAGGCCTTGGCAAAACCCTTACATGTACATCAACAGCCATTCTGTAGGCACAGTGTCAGGCACATGGTATGCATTTAATCACTGTTGAAGAAAAGGAATGCTAAAGTGGATGATGCGTATATGCTCATCTTTTCATCCTCATTGACCACAAATCCAATAATTAGATCCACAGTTAAGTGGAATGGGCTTGTGCATCCCTCTGGGTCTGAGGCAGCGCCTGTGGGGATATGCCTCAGCCCTGCTTCTGTCAGCCTTGCACTTCCTCCTCTAGAGGATCTGATGTCCTTTAGGCCAAAGCCTGTCCGCCTCTTCTCTCTTAGGGCACTTAACCACCACAGAAGCTACTGGGTAGAAGACAGATCTTTGCCCTGAGCTCTAATGGATAATTAAGGTGAAGAGGAAGACGTACCAGTCACAATGTCCTGTGATATTAGAAGAAACCAAAAGGAAAAGCCTGTGCAATTCGAGGGCCTTGCAGTCTGACAGTGAAAAGCCACAGAGCCCGGGCTTTCCAGCCTTGCCGCAGTGCATTGCTCACTGCCATCTTTGGGTGAAGCCTATTTGTCAGTCCCTTGGCTGGGGAGCTCCGGAGTAGAAAGGTGTGTCTCAGGGTGTGTTTCTTTTTATTCCACCTAATTGCTCAAGATATTCTTTCCTTGCCGGATTGAGCAGAGACCAAAAGAAGGTGATGCATGTTCTGACATGCTGTGGCAATTGCCTGACACTGCACAAAGGCCTGAGCTCTGGAACTAGACCACGCATGACTTGGTGCCTATGGACCACGTGAGACTTGAACGCTGTGCTGGGAATCACCATGGTGTGGCTCCAAGGCAGCAAGGTGCGGGAGGTGTAGCTCAGCAGCAGACAGAGCACATGCTCAGCACGTGAGAGGCCCTGGGCTGCAGGCCCAGCATCAAAATAAATAAGAGTGTTGCTGGATCCTAGGTAGATAATACAGTGTCAGGGAACTGCAGCAGCACTATTTCCACTAGAATATGAAGAACTCATTTTCTTCTTAAGAAAAATTAAAGTACCGGAAAAAATTAACTCTGCTAGTGAATTGTCTTGGGGAGAATAGGTATAGTTTATGTTTCCTTTAGCAGTCCCAGAAAACTCACACCACAGAGTAAATAAATAGCATTTTTGAAAGTGATTGCTATGGTGGAGTTGTGGGCCCAATTCATATGTTAAAGATCTATCCCCAGTGCCTCAGTATGTGATCTTATTTGGAGAAAGGATCTTTACTTATGTAACTACGTCAATGTCTTTTCCCATAAGAAGGAAAATTTAGACAAATACATTTGGAGGGAAGGTGAAGCAAAGACACGGAGCAAAGATAACATCTACAAGCTGAGGACGGGGTCTTCAGAAGAAACCAAACTGGCCAAAGCTTGATTTTAGGCTTCCAGCTTCCAGAACTATAAGGAAGTAAATTTCTGTTTAAGCCCTACCATTCTTGGAATTTGTTATGGTAGCCCTAACGCTAGCACGAGCCAGAAGACTAAATATATTTAGAGGTAGGAAAGCTGAAGTTAAAACTTCCTCCTGCCTAGGGCCAGGGATTTAGCTCAGTGGCACCATGCCTGCCTCAAAAATGCAAGGTTCTGAGTTTGATCCCAGGTAAAATTAGACTCTCCTGGCTAAAACAATCATTATAAGGGTGACAAGAAATGGAGAAAGTTTTGATAAAGAAGAGTAGTGCCATGTTTTCACACTCATGTCCTTGCACTTAGTTTTGCACCATGATAGTCAGCTCCCTCAATTTATTCCTCCCTCGAATGGGATGGAAAGACCTTAGAGGCCAGCCACAGAGACTTCTTCATCCAAAGAGCTTGCACTTTAGACAGGGAAGGCTTTGAGGAGACAGTGACAGCTGAGTGAGGTGGCACACACCTCTAATCCTGTCTTCTGGGAGGCTGAGGCAGGAGGATCACAAGTATGAGCCCAGCCTGAGCAGCTCAGCAACTTAGGGAGGTCCCATCTCAACATACAAAAGCAAAAGCAAGTAGCTTAGTGCAAAAAACCTGAGTTTCTTCTCCGGTACTGGGGAGGGGGCGAAATTGACTGTTCTCTTGCAAAATTTGAGAGAGACTAGAATTTTCAAAAGATGGAGACATATTAGATTCTAATCAGCAAAGACTAAAGATGTAGAATGTGGAGGATGTGTCCTAAGAAGCAGTGTAGCACTGTGGAGACCTTTGCATACAAAATAGGACACCTTCCAGTGTTACAGATTCATTCTTTAAGAGCCATGGCTATAAAAATCTATAAGGTAATTTGAGTAGTTACTGGAGGCAGAATGAACTTTCCAACCATTAAAACCAATCAGTGCTTTTGAGTTTTATTATGACAAGTGAATATTTTATCCAACAGAAAATATTCTTTTCCTCTCTTTGTGACCTGGATCACGAGACCTCCCCATTTTTTTCCACTTCCATACACGCTTGTGATTATTTGTACTACACTTACATTTGCTCCGTCTAGAAAGAAAATATTTGTCAAAAATGTGCTCAAAATAAACAAGACCTCAAAATGAATGCTTTCAGGGCTTCAAATGGTTAGGCCCAGTCCAACTAATATTCTAATTATAAATCTTGTTAACCTTTCATCAGGATGGAAATCCTGAGGAATGCCATTTAGCACTGCCCTGTAGGCCTGTTCAATTCATTCTATGTAAGTCTGAAAGCAATTGCTATATTTTGTAATTTAAGATTTTAATTCAGACTGACCTTTACTGTAGCTATCCAAATGATGAGCTTTTTCAGTACTGTCGCCTTTAATGAATTCAACAGACAAATACTATTGAATTTCTACCATGCATAGAATTAGTTTATGGTTAGAAGAAATAACTAAACTAATTGATGAGGATACATAGATTTTCTGTTAAGCCATGGAAGTTCCAAATCCCTGGCAGCTGAAAAAAATGTTTTACTCAAACTAAAGTAAGAATTAGTGGGATTTTGAAGATGATAAAAGGAAGTCATAGATTTATTGAAGATGATATTATTTGGAGAAAGTTGACAGCTCTGCTGATCAGTTTTACTAATGAGGGGTAGAGAGGAGGAGTGAAATATATAAAACCCTAATTAATACAATTTTATTCCCGATTAGCAGCATGGACCAGAGCTTCATGAGAGAGGCTGTTGAAGGAAGCTTCATTGGAAAAATAACACAAGGATGAGAAAGGGAACTATGTACCAAGAGGAAGGGAAGGCAACAAGAAACCAGCTCAGAGGCCCAGGGCCTTGGAATCGACTTCTAATAAGATGTAAATTACATTTTGTGAAAGCATTTCAGCAGCTCTTTCCAGAATGCATGACAAGAGGGAAGCAGGAAGTCAAGGTAGGAGATACTTTGATCACCTGAGTAGTGATGGGAAAGAAGGTATGAATCCTAAAGACATTGGCAGGGAGACCAAATGGAACCACAGGATGTTGTGTTGCGAGCAGGTACCGTGGGTAAAGAGGACTCGGACTCGGATGGCAGTTCACACACTTATCTTGTATTATTATAATTCGTTTCAATACAATTACCACACAATATTAAGTCTGCCAATTACCACGTCCCTGTACCTGTACTGCGCAAGTCCTTATGGGAGCGCGACGTTTCCTCCCGTCGGGTCAGAGGGTCTGATCCGTAGACGAAGGGCGTCGAGTGGGCGCTAGGCTGTCTGTCTCTCCGCTGGCCTCGTCCTCTGGTCTCCTCTGGTCGGCGGCAATGCTCCTCCCAGCGGGATCAGGTGTGCAGATGTCTCGGTCGGTAGTCAGATCATCAGATTGACTGGTCGACTGGTCGGTGGGACGGATCGTCGACTTGCTTGGGGTCTTCAGCCCCTTTTATACTATTCTAGCTGGGCGTTCGTGGTATTGGTTCAGACTTATCACACTGTCCAGCTTGGGGCATACTCTGCCCAATTCGGGGTATGCCCTGTCCAGTTTAGGGGTACGCCCCGTCCAGTTCGGGCTACACCCTTATCAGTTCCATACCACTTAAGGTTCTACTTTCATATCTTATGGTTACACATCACTCTTATGATTGTGTTATACTTAGGTTACAGCACTCTTGAAGTCACAGCACACTTTAGAGTTACAGCACACTTAGGGTTATAAAATTGCATCTTATTCCAAGGTGTTCTCCACATGTTGGCAAAGTAAAACTGGGAGATCAAACTGCATGCCTCAGACTGGAAGCCCTGAAGCACAGAGGGGCTGCCTAGGAGACGGACTCTGGCAAAGGCCACTTAGATGATGTCCAAGGAGAGGGAGTGGAAACACAGTCAGCCCGTGTCTTTCAGTTCTAGCTGCTTATGTCTTGCAATGGAGCTAGACGTGTACCTGCTCTCTTGACATGTGTATAAATTAATTAGAAACTTAAATTCCTGATTTCTTCCCTACCCACTGACAAAAATGCTAATGAGAACCAGGTCTATTAACTTTTACAGGAAATACTGTGCTAAAGAGCTATGCCCTTCCCTTTTATTGTTTCTAAAATATGAATCTCTTTATGCTCCTTACCAGTTCTCACCTTTACTTGAGTCAAATTATGCCCTTCTTTCACATTCACCAATGTTCACACTGCTTGTGTCCATTGTTTGCATTCATACCATCAGATATTCGCTCAGCCTCTCAAGGCCACATGAGAATTAAGATATTCCTTTTCTCTCAGAGTTAAGTTCCACTATGTGATAGAAACAAATTAGACACAAGAGACCAGGTTTACTATTAAGCTGTGTCATTTATTTAGGTCCAAGACCTTCGGAAGGGTACGTAGACTCCTGAAGAACATTTTCTACCTCTCCAGTATGTGATTACTTGGGGTCTTGTAAGACATTTCTTTCTGGAGTGTAAGTACTAAGGAGAAGCTACTGTTACTATTGTTTTAGTTGTTGCTGCTGTTCATTACTCAGCAGTGAGCCTGTATTATGTGACATTTTTAAAGCTATTTTCTACTATTCCTACTTCCAGCTATTACCAGGTGAAGTGAACCGGTGTCTCAGGTTTGTCTTAGCCTTGTGTTGGGAGCAATGCTACATAGTTTTAGGGGAAAATCATTTGATTAGGCCTAGTTCTTCCGCCTACAGGCCAGCTATGGCATTCCAGACATCATAATTCCATTTTGGCCTCCAGTCACAGCTGAGACCTCAGTGATCCTGTGATGCTGAGATGCTCCAGGGGAAGACCACACCTTTGGGAGACACCTTGGGAGGAACCAAACCTCTGTCTGCATAGTTCCTGGGAGGAACCAAATCTCCATCTGCATAGTTCTTCATTGTTCCTAGATTTCCACTGCCCTCCAGTTTTTTGTTACACCTTGTTTATCCCAATGTGAAGTACTGAACTCTGCATTTCATTTGTTACATTAGTTTCTCCCGAGGTACTGAATAAAAGGTGCTGCAAGGTAGGTCTTTGTCTTTGCTGCCCAGAGAAGCACTGATCAGACTCAAAGCTCAGCTTCTTCTCAAAGTCTCATTTTTCTTTTTTGTTGGTACTGGGGATTGAACTCAGGACCTAGCGCTAGTGAGGCAGGCGCCAGAACCACTGAGCTAAATCCCTGGCCCAAAGTCTCATTTTCCCACCTTTCCTGTAATTCGCTGTGTGCTGCCCTGTCTCACAGGAGACTAGGACTTCCTACAGAGGTTCTGGTAACGCCTCCTTCCCCTGTTCCCTACAGCCTTGGCCTATTTCCTATTCTTTTTGTTTTATCTTTTATTTTTTAAGAGATAGGGTCTCACCATGTAACCCAGGCTGAACTGGAACTCACCATGATCCTCCTGCCTCAGCCTCCCAAGTGCAGAGATGACAGGTGTGTGCCACCACCCCAGCTGCCCATTCTCTATTCTAACTTCATGTCATTTTATTTTTATGAAATGTTGAGAAAAAAGCAACTTTATTTTGGTGAAAATGTTTTACAAACTATAAAATATTTCATGTGACAACAGTTTTGGTAGAATTTTGTTGGAAGTACAGAGCTTTGGATGTAAGAGTGGTAAATGATATTAAGACAGCATTGAACACTACAGTTGGGGATTAATAATCAACAATCATTATGATTATGATGGGTAATGGTTTTGACAATAATGATCAATCCTAACAGACTGGGATGAAAGCATCCGCAGACCTCCCATGTAACATTTGGACATCAGAAAGCTACTTCTCCAACTGGGGAGCCCTGTGTAGATTCTTGGGCTCTTTTTCTTAAAGCACCAATTCAACTGTCCAGTGTGGTCCTGTAGCCATATGTCACCTATGGACAGCAGTCCTCATTTCAGACGGGCAGTCTTCAAGCTAGTGTTTTTGGTAGAAAACCGTATAGTGGGTAATTGGTCTGGTATCTGTGGGATTCCTACCTTTGATCTCCTTTGCAAACTTCACCTGTTGTCTGTCACTAAGTCAACACCCACTGCCGAAGCCCCAGTCTTCCAGGAGAGGAGTTGTGGGTGCATTTCCAGTTCCCTCGGTGACTTTGTGACTCCAGGTGAGTCCCAGGAGCAGGTCTTGCGGTGGAGACACGTTCTCCCACTTTGCCTCCCTCTGACAGGTACTGTCAGCATTGGAAAGCTGCAAGCTCCTCAAAATACAGACTTAAAATAATAACTACAATTAATAATAGTAATTAAGTGCCATCTTGGTGAGTCACCTGTAAGTTAGAAATTCAGTGATAATGTTTTTTTAAACTTGTCCCTTAATATTCCCTTACTCGATCTTGCTCATCTTAAAAGCTAAGTTACGTTTTTAACAAAAATAGTCTTAACTTTGGAAGAGAGCAATAAGAAATTTCTTCACCTTATATCCAATGCATCTGGTGGGTTGGTATTACTAAAGTAAATATTTCCCTTAAATCACAAAGCAAAAAAGGAGTACAAATTTTATAAAGTAGACCGATACCTGTAATTATGCCAATACTGATATTTTTGCTTTTAAATTCCTTCAATATTCAAAAGGGCAGCTTATCTCTAAAAATGTTTCCTTTTCCCTTCTCCAATAACAAATGGGTGGGAAGTTCAAACCTTTGTACTTTTTCTTTGAAGCAATTGCCCGAAAGCAGTAGATCTGTTTCTTCAGCTACGATTTTGAGATTTTTTAATTTCCCTCTGATCAAGTTTAAGATCTGTGCACAGGAACAAGATATCTGTCGATACTCATCTTTTCAGCAAATAGAGCCAAAGTTAATTTATTAAATGCAACAAACTGTTCTCCTGGTCTATTCCCCTTGTGACTTATTGCTCAATTATTTCACATTCCTGTAGTATAAAATAGATCTGTGGAGACTGTTGAGACACTGGTGTGGTTATTTATTTTTCAAAATTTAATAAGAAGGCAGGGGAAGACCTTTCCTCCTAGGATGGGAAACAAAATTAGACCTGACAGTGATACATTATCCATTTTCATAATTTGTAAATATTTCATAAAGCAGGCAGCTAGTTCTCCGTGCACACGGGTGACTGTAGAAGTTTCAGATGAAGTCAGAAAACCTCACCCCCTTTTTGATCTGAACTCACTGTTCACTGACTTGCAAGGTTTCATTTACTGTGAGCTGCATGCACAATTACATCAGCTTTTTTCCTCATCAAATTCCACAATACTTTCCAGTCCTAATGGGGCCCATCATCTTCTTGCAGCAGGTAAGATGAATGTTTAGTCTATACACAGCCTCTGTTGAAGGAGCTGTCATGATAAGTTTGCATCATGAAATAGAGCCAAGTAAGTTTATTTTCCTATAGCTCCTTTCTCATACAGCCAGAGATGACATAAACATGATCTCTTACCCAACAGTGCAATACCAGAAAAATACATGATAAAGACAAATATTTAAACCAACAACAAAAGTCTGTCAATCTTCCTAAGAGAAACTTTAAAGTTTTCAGATTATCCTTTCATTTTTCCTTATTTGAAGTCTGGGTTTAGTTTACATGGAGATGTTCATATAGCCAGAGGCATAACAATGGCTTGTGAACAGGAGTCAAAGCAGCAGAATTTGAAGATTTAAAAACATAATTTTATTAAGAGTTGAGGAAAAATATTTCTTGACCTCCTATAGATGTTGCAAGTTCTGTGACAAAGGAAAAAGTAATTAAATAAGCAGAAAGATACATACACACTCTTCTCCTTTGAGAATTTTTGAGAATGTATATCACTATATGAGGTGTGATCAAAGACTACAGTGAATGTTTAAAATAAGAAAAATTATTACAGTAAAAGACACATTGCCATTAATCCACCTCCAAATACTCAAAATATTCCCTTGGCTTCAAACATACTTATCCCACCATTCTTGACACTTTCTGAAGTAGTTCTGGAAGTCCTCTTTCATGAGTGTCTTTAGCTGCCAGGGCTGTGTTGATGTCCTGAATCAATTGAAAATGTTTACCTTTCACGATCATTTTGACTTTGGGAAAGATCCAGAAGTCGCATGGTGCTGGATCTGGCAAATAAGGTGATAAGGACACTCCATAAAGGTTTTGCAAACCTGCCTTTCCATTGAATGGTACTCAGCAGCAGCATTCACTGTATTTTTTTATCATGTATCATAAGGACACAAAAAATGGACTTTCAGAATTGATTTACAAAGTAGCAAGAGTGATAATTAAGTGTGTTTGAAGCAAAGAGGAGTATTTTGAAGGGGATGAATGACAGTGTGTCTTTTACTGTAATAGTTTTTTAATGTAACATTCACCATATATTTTGATCACATCTTGTATTCCAGTTATATTTTCTAATTTTCATCTCTACAGATTCTAAGCTTGCATTATAGTTTTGTTTTGTTTTGAAGATGATGGATGTTGGGGGGAGACAAAGTTATTAATTCCCAGAATTTTAATAAATGCAGCACAAGACAATTTGAAGCAGGAGCCACTGCATCTGACTGAAATCACTATGTTCCTCCTCTTCCGGTGGCAATTTGTTGACAAGATAAAATCCTGTCATCACCACTCTGTTTTTTCAGAGCTGTAGCAGAAGGTGATCTGCTAATTGTATTCAAGTTTCATGAAAATTGTTCTGAAAGAAAGACTAGAGCAAAAGATCAGTACAAGATACTGTAGATAGTGTTGAGGTTGAAGCCTGAGAAACAAAGATAGGTACACACTACAGTCCCATTTTGGAAAGGAACTCGATTTTCAAGGTTCAGATGCAGGAGTGCGTATTTACTTAGGTTAAATGTGTTCCCTGGGAGATCCACTGAAAACTCCAGCCTTACTACTTTTTTTTTCCAGTTTATCATTATTATGGAGATAATTAGCAACAGAATGAATCAGAATCATTTTAAAGAATACTTTCACACTTTTAAATTTTAAATAATACATTTCATAACATTAATATAAAGGTATTCTTTTTTCAGTATTATTAAGAGTTCTAGTTTTTCCTCACGTTTTTCTTTTCTAATTCATCAGCACATTGTTGCTTAGTCCTTAAGTAATTTTACATACAAGTCTAAGTTTTCTTGTAGGAATGAGAAGAAAGCTAGTAAATTTTGTAGGTATATTTATACATTTTATTATAAGGTTTAGTTTTGATTGTGTGTTTGTATCTGTGCTTTAGATTTCAGGATAGTCGTTCCTTTCTTATCCAAGTGAAATTTTCCTCATTGCTGAAACACTCAATATCCTTAAATAAAAATTGGTAAACAAGTGTATATCCCTTGTTATGATGAGTAAACAAATTTCCTCTTTCCCTCTTGCCCTGCGTGAGTCACATCATCTGTCAGTCACTAGAAATTACCATGTGTTGCAGATTCACACTGAGACAAAATATCCTAATTGTTAGGCCATCTAGTTCACCTTTTCTTTCTTTTGTTCCTTTATTTTTATTTTTGAGCTTGGATAAAGCATTTGAGTAATCCTTGATGTAGGAATAAATTGTATTGTGGTTAATACTTACCTTTCCTGTAATGAAACAGCCAAATAGGATTCCCAGGATGCTTTAGTTGGGCACTGCTATTCTTTTTTTCCAATTCCCCAGCAAACAGGATGCTCTGGAGCCATTCTCTCAGCTTACTGAAGGCAGCTGACAGCGAGGAAAGGACTGTCCCATCCTTCTGCTCCATGAGAACCGAGTCTTTCCCACAGGATAGCGCCTGGTCTTTGTGAGTGACAGCTCCAGCGAGAAAGCTTGCGCGTTTCAGTGGAGGATTTGGCACTGAGAAGAGAAGCGCTCTGCTGTCAATTTTTAGTGAAACATAAATAATGCTAGAGGAGCAGAAGAAAAAAGTAACAGTTCATTTCTAGTCTTTATCCTGAGTTTTACACAGGGCCAAGTTTCAGCATGTCCTCTGAGATTCCAGGCTTCCTTCTTGGCTAACCAGACACCAACAGAGCTGGAAAAATCCCTGAAATGAGAGCTGTTTCTCCCTGCTCTGTTCCCCAGCCCCTCTCTGCTGGTAGGGCACCCGAGGGCAACCATGCTGAAAGTGTAGATGAGGTTGTAGAAAGTGATCTAGAATGTTCCCCGATTGACCTTCCTAAGGCACGAGTTTCTTACTGGAGCCTCTCACACCAAATACTCAACATGGCTCAAGACAACTTTAGTGAAATTAAAAGTGACAGAAACCTAACTCAGTCTAGATTAAATCAAAAGAACAAAAGGAAAGAATTTCTTGGAAGTCTACACAACTGGATCCTGAGATTTCAAGTCTCTCCTTGGCAATATATGATATAATCCTCTTCCATTCTTTCCTCCACAGACTGTTCCCCAGTACCCTGAGCCTACACAGATCTTCAAACTTGTGATCTAGAGAAAGAGGTACCATCTCCCCCAATAGTTCTGTGAAAGGTTAAGAGAGCTCTGTGCCTAACCTAGGCTGAATCACATTCTCATTCTTGTCAATGTTTGTAGCCAGCAAGACCAGCAGCTAGAATTGAATCAAGTGCCCATTCCAAAATCAGTGGTGGAAGACAAAGATGGGAGATTTGGGATTCCTTAAATCACTTGGACTGAAAAGTATGACTGAATAGTCAGACAATCATTTCCCAAATGGGCCATGAGACATTCAGAAAAGGATAAGCACTGCATATGTGGAGAGGCCTTGTTGGTGCATTCACGGAAGACCAGAAGCCTCTTGGTGCTCAGAACAGTAAAGGGTCCTCAGTGAACCTTGCATAAGTCTTCCTGTGAACTGGAAAGTGGAGGTGAAGTTTGGATTTTGAACACTGTCAATTTTAAACAATTTCTTTGGTTGATCTGGTCCTAGGTAAGATTGTGAGCTCAGTGGTGTTTGGACTGAGTTCTTTATCTCTTGTTTCTGTTCCCTTTTTTGTTCTCTTTCAAACACTTTCCAACAAATCACTTATGCTTTCCAAGCCACCTGACCCTGGCGTCCCACACTTGAGCAATGCATGAATGTTCCACCCCATTCCCTCCCCAAAAGACCTACCCTATGACCTAAGATTGTCAAGAGAATTGATGACTAACACCAAGGGAAATGAGTATCATTTGGAACCAGATAAGATATTATTGATGTTTTACTGTATAGCTTCCAGACTTTGGAATTTGGGATTTCCAAAGATTGGGGGCGAGTTGGTGGTGAGGGAGATAGGCAAAAGGAGGACAAGGAGGAGGAGGAAGTACAAGGAAAAGGAGAAGAATGCAGAGCAGGAAGAGGAGAGAGAAAAGAGCAAGAGGAAGAGGTGGTAGAATGAGGGAAGGAAAGGGAAAGGAAGGAAAGGGAAGGGAAAAAATAAGGACTGATTTAGGGTTCTTCACCATTTTATTTTGCCAAGCTAAGAATCTTAAGAATAACCACAACAAAACTACTATTTAATGTCACCAATATTTTATTTTTAAAAGGGATATTTAAATACCAACAATATTTGAAAAGGGTCCACTTTCACAATAAAAGAAAATCCATGAAATTTATTAAAAATTATAAGCATTTTTGGAAAATGCTGTGAAATATTCTGAATTAACCAGAGATCATTCAACAGCTCTTGCTGAAGATGAATGTTTGGGAACCTCAGCATTGCTGCTAAGAGTTTAATGACAGATATTCGGGAGCCATGCCTCATCAGCAGAGGAATTTTGTGTCATCATGCTCTCCAATCCCAGAGACAAATAATTATTCTATCTATAAAGCCTTGGCCCTGGCCAGGCCATGGTTGAGTTTATACATCAGAATCACCCCTGGTGAAGCCCTTTCATCATTCAGCATAGGCTACTATTTTAATAGAGGAGAAACTGAGGCTCAAGAGGTAAAGTAATTTGTCTAATGTCACAATCTGCAACTTTATCACACAGTCAAGCCAGAAATTTTATAAACCAGGGCTGAGCTGGCCTTCACAGAAGGAGAGGAAAGGGTAAGACTCTGGTGGATGAACATACCCTTGGAGGAACCTAAATGAGGACACAGGTGAGGGGAGGGAGTCAGCACCAACAGGTGGAGCATCGCAGCAAAAAAAGAAGTGTTGGAGTGAACGCCCAGGTTGCCCATCGGGACCCTATGTCTGGGCTTGAGGGTTGGCAGTGTCTCAGAAGTTCCCATGAGGTCCAAGCTAGATTCTACTCCAGAAACTGAATTACTGAGCCAGTTATCAGGACAGGAACTTGTGCTCTGTGGGGGAATGTTCTGGGCCTAAGTTTCTGGGAAGGAGAAGTCAGGTTAGTAGGAACAGGAGCAAGATTAACTTAGTAGATTAGAGCGTCAGACTCATTCTGATGGAAAAATGAACACGCTAAAAGTGGAAATTGTGTTTTACACTGAAAATCCGAGAATGGAAGGAAGTAATGAGTAGAATTTTTGCCTATTAAAACGCTGTTGTTTCTCAATGTTTTCTTGTCCCTTGTGTTGTATTGCTGACACATACTAGTTGCAGTGTTAGAGAAGACAGGGTCACCCTCCATGAAGGCATATTGGGTAAGAATGTGGAAATGCTAGGCGTGGGGGTGCATGCCTGTAATCCCCGCACTCTAGGAGAATGATGCAGAAGAAAGGCAAGTTCAAGTCCAGCCTGTGCAACTTAGTAGTTTAGTGAGACCCTGTCTCAGGAAATCCCTAGTACTAGAAGAAGGGAGGAGGTGGAAATATAAGAAATTAAGAAAAAAAATTTTGGTGAAATCATAGAGAAATACAAAGACTGATTCTTGAGGAAACTTGAAATTGCCTAAATGCACTGTAACAGGGCTTAATGAAAGTATTCATTAAAAGATCTCAACATTAAGCCCAGGCAGAGGAGGAAGGGCATTTCAAATACATGAAGCTCAAAATGCACTGTTTATATTAAGATGGAAGGGTAAAGCCTGTGGCTCCTTAAAAGTCTTGAAATCAAACAGAATCATAGAGTTCCGCCAAGTCTATTAAGAAATACCAAGGATAAATTAGGCTGAAAAGCAAGAGAGGTGGCTGGAACCTTGGATTAGGAATAATACAGCTGTTTGAGAAATTTAAGAGATGAAAAGCAGCAGCTCAGACCGAGTTTCAAGGGAAATATACAAGACTTAGGAAAGGTGATCCTCACCAAGAATAAAGTCAATAAAGAAAAAACAATATTCTTCAGCACTTTAAGAGCATTGGAAGTTGTAGCTCAGGATTGCCTTCACATTGAAAGATGCTTTCAATTATCTCATTTGTAAAGTGGGGTTAGAAACTGAAGCTCTGCCACCTATTTCTTCTGGGATATCATAGCCCCCAGGATGTGGGAAATCTTTGGTGAGTGTATCAGAAATCAAAACAAATGAAATACTTCTATGACATTCATAATTAAACTTTCCTATCTCTCCTGACACAAACAATGCTCGGAGCACAGGCATTACTGGAAATTCATGAAATGAACCCTTTTTACTGGGGTCAGTGTTTACTACAATCCTGATTGTTTCAGAAAGAAAACTTTATGAAAGGAAATCAAGAGCATTTCTCCAACTCCATGAGTCCTGCAATAACAGGAAACAAAACTCCTATTTCTGTAGTGCTCCAGATAAGAACTCAGTAGTAGATTTTTTTTAAAGTCATGTAGCAAATACTGTTAAAGACATATAAATTACTATTGCACAGTCTTGGCTGGGTAACTTACATTGTAGCTTCTATTTCTGGTAGGGGAGAGTTGTATACATCTGCAATTACTCTAGAAAATGGGAAAAAGTGACAAACTGGCTAAGGAGAAACTGCTGCTGACAATGTCACCATAGCTGGGTTCGGCCCCAAGCACATTCTAGACTGTGAATTTGAGGAAGAGCAAAGCCCAACTTACTGAGCAGAAAGCAATTGCTAGTGCCCTCCCCCAAGAAGCCTGAAGTTCAGAGGGCCCCCAAGAGTAGAAGAAACTACAGCAAAGGTGCTAGAACATGCAAAGAACAAGGAGAGATTGCTCTGTCTGGGTTTCCCTTCTCTGGAAACTTGACATGGACCTGAAGACCTGGACATATAATGACAGCGTACCCTGATCCTGAGATAATGCTTTCAGTGAATGCACATGATAAAGTCAGGTGTTTGGAAGGGGAAATAAAACCAGTTGACAGGTTCCCAGTGACTGATTACAGTCCAAACGTTGGTGTCACCTCCAGCCTCCCCTCAGTCAGATCTTCCACAGGATCTAGAACCCAGTGCTTTAGAGATAAATGGGACCTTTGCATATGCAAGGAAGTGGCTTACTCACTTTAGTCTAGGGCACATTTTCGTATTACAAATCTTATCATTCAAGTACTATGGTTAGTCCGTGACAATACATTTCCCCAAGTTTTGTACCACTCATGTTGCAATAACAAACCTAATCAGGTAGGCATGCATATTTCGTTTTAAAGTTTATCCTCTTCAGGAGCTTTGAAAAGTCCAGGAAAGTGAGGTCAGAAAGCTAGCAGGTCACGTAAGACACAAATCTCTCCAAACACGCCTTCTAAGCATACGTTGATACTGAAATGTGTACATAGAGGGATTTTTAAAGTTATAATATGAAGGGTCTTTTATAGTCATGATCTTCAGCTTTTTACTCACGACGACTGGTTATTGGCTTCCTTGTTTGCTAAGCCATCACTGATGTCATTTCTTGACAAGGCTCAGTGAAAAGAATTTTTAATATGTGGTTAGTTCAACAATTGCAAAATGTTACTAAGACCATCCAAGTAGCAGCGGGTGAGATTAATGCCTTTGTTGAGTGTCTTATTGCTACAACATTAAGGAAATATAATGATGTAAGATAATATTCCACAACCCAATCCCCAAACCCAGATGCAGTTTCTACTAACACTTTACTATATTTTGCTATGCGGTTAACTTTTTCCCTATTCTAGACAGCTTTTACTTACAATTTTGCATCTTGACTTTATTTCACTAAACTACATATGACAAGCAGGTTCCTATGCTATTGAAATCCTATGTGAAGATCATTTTTATGAAATATGAATAAACTATAATTAACCTGTCAAGATTGAATGCAATGTTTCTTATTATAAATGGTTTTGTATAAAACATCCTTGCAAACAAATCTCTTTCCTTTTTACTTATTGTTTCATGGAAATTCTTAGGAGTGAAATTATAAGGGTAAATGTATAACTTTTGTGGAATTTGTGATACCTGTTGCCAAATTGCTAAATAAAAAGATTATACCAATTTATACCCCAACAAAAGTATATAAAGTTTCAAAAGACAGTCTGCTCAGTTTTCATTAATATGGTCCTGGTTGTTGGAGAATTTATACTTATGGTAAACAGAGCATTTGCTAAAGACAAATGATTAAATATTTTTTGTTAAGATTAAATAAAAAAAGGCATCTTTAATTGCCAGTAAATGCTCAAAATTTAAAAAATATACTCAAAATATATAACTAGGGAAACATTGCAGGTAATCTTTGAAGTCCTTTTCTTTAATAATAAAAATCAACCCTTATATTTGCATCCAGTTTAACGGGCTGCCAAATACTCTCACAAATCACCTCCTATTAATCACCATGAACTTCAGCAAATTCTTCTGAAATAACTCCAGGCTTACCAGAAGCCTTTAAATGCAGTCACACTCAAAAACCTATCACAAAATTGTTTTGCATTGTAAATTTTATTTTGCTCATTAGTTTTAAAATTTGTATTTCTGGGAAAGATCACTCCGCTGGGTAAAGAATAACTTTGTTGGCATGGTTCCTTCCCTTGAGAGTAGCCTAGGGAGGCAGGCCTAGGCGGTGGGCTGAACAGAGTCTACAGGCCTAGGCGCCTCTGCATTGCCTTGGTAACGAAGGAGGGAAAGAGAATTGGTGCCGCCCCTGGACACAATGGGAACTGCCCGGTCTCCAGATCTTCCACTTTCTGGTCCTTTAGCCTGGAGCATTCTGCCCCTAGATGACACTCTGGTCCCTGCCCTCCCTTCCTCCAGGTATTTGTACAAATGGTATCATGTCAACTAGGCCTCCCCACATGGCCCTACTTAGAATCACATCCCCCGAACCTCCCCAACCCAGTCCCCCTTCATTCCTTCTCCCTGCTTCATATTTCTACCTCGCACTACGATACACCATTATTATTACTACAGCATTTGTTTGTCTGTTTTTCTTGGTTAGTGTTTTTGTCTCTGTTCTCATACAAATGTGTGAGCTTCATGAAGGCAAGGATTTTTGTCTGCTCTATTCAGCACTGCCTTATCTCTAGTACTTAGAATCGTATCTGTGTACACTAAGTAACTACTATGTCTTTGTTGAATAATATTGGGCCTGGAGTTGTCTAACAATAGTTCTACATATGATATAATGGAAAATCGTACTCTTGGACTTCGATGCCCACCATGCTAACAGCTTGTGTTAGGGTTTAACAGTTACCCAGGGGCCAAGGACAAGAAGTGGCCAGGGAATGGGCATTTACTCACACGTGTCAGGAACACTCTGTGAAGTCCAAAAATATTGAGTTCATTGCTTTCCCACCACGTGACCCTGAGCAGTTGGTTAGTATCTCTAAGTCTTGATTTTCTGGCTTATGACATGAGAATGGTGATACTGATCTCGTGGGGCTATGGCCACTCAATGAGACAACACAGAGATCTTCATAGGACACAGTACATGTTAGCTATTTCTTTCAAAAAATTTTGAGCTAAGCATTCCATGTCCATGATGATGCTTAAGTGTCCCAATCATGTTATGAAGCCAGTAAGCTCTTTTCACTGTGAGTTTTGTGGGTTTCTGGAGAAGACTGGTTAATGGTATGTAATTGGTACCTCCATTGGAAATGGATGCTATATGTTAACCTATCAAGAGGGTGTGCATAAATAACCCAGTTGAACTTTAATTTGATTTAGGCAGTACTCAAAGCATGGTTTTCAACATAGAGCATGACTGTGTGAAGATGGTGATTTTAGTCAGATTAGATGCAGAATGCATGATTCTCTCCACTTCATGGTGGATAAAGCCAAGGATCACAGAAGTTCAGTGACTTATGCAGGGATCCATAGACAACGCATAGACGTGCAGATACCCTAACTCTGATCTATCCGATTACTGCACTCTCCCTAGCTTAGTGTCTAACTTGGTTAGGATTATTCCATAATGATGATATCTGAGATGGCTGCACAGCTAACATTGTTGAAAATTTAAAGCCAACTAGAAAATAGATTCAAGATTACTTTTTGTAAACCTAAAGAAACATTTTACATGAGCTTTCATTCTTAGCCATGGTTTAATGCTAACGGTGACATTCTTCGTTCTGATATCTGCATTGTACTCAAATAAAATTGAGGCCATTATCTAAAACACGGGAACACCAGGACAAAGGTTAAAAGAGAGAGAATCAAATTAAAATAAATTGCTTAGAAACAATGATACAAAAATAAAATTTGAAGCTGGTTTCCTTTGGTCAAAGAGAAAAGTTGGAAATTTCAGAACATTGAATCAGAAAAGAAAACTTGAAAAGAAAACTTGAAAAAAAATGAGATCTTGTTGTTAGTAACCTGGGAGAGAGGTTCAGAGACAGAAATATCAGTTAAGCAGGCAGGCTTGCCTGCAAATAAATGTTGATTCTTTTTAAAAGAGATTCAATTTGGTTTTTGCATCAGTCCCAAACTCATATTATTTAACTATTTAATCCATTTTTAATTCCCGAGGCTACGGGATTCAGAGATGAAGCAAGAGAAACTCAGAATTTTGATGCTCTTGAAATGTATATTTTACTGGGAACAAAAGAGAGAGAAATACATACTAAGTAAGGAAATAATGTTTGAAGTTAATGAAATCATTATTTGCAGTCCACAGTATTTCCAAAGAAGAAAGGACAAAAGTGAGGAGATGTAATGCCAGCAAAACAACCCAGTTAAAAATGGCATTTGGTGCCAAGACAAATCAGCTCAGTTTAGATAAATTGGAAACAGTTTATCTGCCTTTCATCTAGCATACCATGGGAGATAAATAATACTGGAAGGGGCATCTGAAGGATTGGACCATGTATCCATCCAGCTTAGCTTGTCCTGCAATACTATGTCATGTTATGCCCTGTACTGAAAGAAGAAGGGGTAGAAATACTCAAATTGTCCTTCTCTTTTGTCTAAACCATGAAAATCGTTCTCAGCATTTCTCCCAGCCCCAGACTCATTCACATGGACTTTTCTTGAGACATTTTGTGTTTACTTGATCTTTTGTTTCTGGTTGTTAAAATAGCAGACATGTTAGATCTGAGAGGGGCTTCCTGGGCATGTTTTTACTCGGTGACACAGTGACAAAATAGTTCCAAGGCACCATCAGTGCCAACAGTGATTGCTAGAAAGAACTTGAAATCCACATGTCCTTCACCACTGGCCAACTCCTGTAGGCAACAGACCAAATGGCATTCAAGAGCTTGAGTGATTTGCTCTCTGTGGTAGCAAATTATCATGACCTCCCCAGCACCCAGAAAAGCAGTTCTGGAGTACAGTTGGGAGGAAGGCATTCTTCATTTTCTTATGGTGGTTTTAAGGCTTAATCATGTGTAAATTTCTAACATACTGTCCCCTTTTAAAAATAATTAAGGATTTTCATTTTTCCAAAAATGTATTTGAGGCAAGCATTACAGTGTCAATCTTAAAGATTTGAAGGATTCCAAATATTAATGCTTGATGTAATTTGTACACATTTGGACAAAGTAAAACTATACATTTTGAATCTCTGTGTCTCTAAGCAACCATGGACTACAGAACATTTCAGAAAAGAGTTCTGGCAGTAGCTAGGGAGAATTTTCCATATATATGAATACATGTATAGAGATAATAGGCATTAAAAACTCATTTCAACTTCTGCCACTTCTTGTACTAGATCTTACCTTAGAAAAAGTAGCATGGATCGGGCAGCTTGCACAGGCTTGTTCCGTAAAATACCTTAAGCGTGCCAAATATTTTTCTTTTTGACATGTGAAGTAATTACACATTATGTAAACTGTAAAAGCAATGCATTTAAGTAGGCAGATTTCTGAGTCCATTTTTTTTCCAGGTAGCTAACCCTCTGGGGAAGGTGACCTTCAGGCTAAGCTTATTTTGCTTCTCCCATTCTTTAGACAATGGAAATACCTGTTTGAGACTATCTATCAAATCCAGTAAGAGCAGGGATGGATCTGCAGGGATTCCAAAGGGCATAAAATCCATGATTGTTATTATTAGTATGTTTACTTGTTGTTTGCAGGTGGTGTTTCTAGAACTTTGGCTGACAAGGGAATGGAATTGGACAATGCTAGCTCTGGATTACTGCGAGTCATGAGACTAAGAGGTAGACTATTATTCACGATACTCTGTGACTATTAGGGCAACTCTCAGTGAATTAGCAAAACCTAGATTTGGAGGATAAGTTCTGGTGAGCGGTGCCCCATAGAATTGCTTGTATGATTTGGACTTACTTTTCTATCTGACAATGCACATTTTGAAAACTTTAATTTACATAGAGATTTTCTTTTAGTTGAAATTGTGTCTTGACAGCATTCTCTGTCTTATACTAACCAGAAAACAATTGCTCAGTTAAAATGAAATTCAAGTTGTATGTCTCAGCAAGTCTTCTAGGGAGTCTTAGGAATAAGGATGTCATTACATGACTGAAATCCTACTAAGTTCAGAGCCTCCAACTAAGAGATTGCTGTATTTTAGCCCTCAATTCATCTAACTCCTCAAGTTCAGAGTCTAATTCTGATTGTGATTTGTCTCCCAAGGAGATTGTGATTTGTCTACAAAGGGGAAAATATCACTAATGATGCCACCATGAGTGTTAATGGTTTTATGACACTTCTCTTTCTCACTTCAGCATAATACTTTGGATGCAAATGAATAATGTGCCATAATGGTTAGCTTAAGTCAGCCTGCTCTCTGCATTAACAAAGTCTGCTTTCAGAGTCCACAAAGTTGACAGCCAGACTCTGCATTGTGGTAGTTAATTTTCTGGGCTCTCTCCAGTGGTGAAGAGCCCAAGGATCTTCTCCCCTGGGGGCAACTGTCAGACACCACCCTGTGGAGACTGTATCTTCTAAATTCCTAAATGCTGTCTGTATTTTAGCTCTAGGAAGCTTAGAAGATGTGTGAGCAAAAGCCTAATGAAATTCGAAGTAGATATTGAGGTGATGACAATGTGGAAGGAATGCTTGCATCAAACGAAGGGCTAGGGTGCATGGTCAGGCAAGGACAGATTCTATACCCTTCTATACAGTGTTCACAGCATTGCTGGCATACCAGGGTGTTCAAAGAAGGAAGAGAATGTTTATCCAGTGATAACCAAATTTTGGAGAATGAGGAAAATAACATTTCCCTATCTATATTAACTTGGATTCCTCTCTACCCTTTATCATTAATCACCGCTCCAAACAAAGTTAATGGGAATGTTATGGCTCAATTTCTGTGGACTAGGGAGCTTATCAATGGGGCTGCCACTTCCTAGCTACTTGTGGAATTTATCTCTGTTAACTGAGTTCACTCAGGGATGTCATGAACACTGTGAATTCTGTCCTGCCAGGATGAATTAAATATTAAAAAATATTCATATAAATTTAGAGAGGAAAAAAAAGAGCAAAAGTTCCTAAAATCCAACTTCTTCCTTCCATCATGCCATAAATTTCTAAATACTTAAATGGACATTTACAATTACACACAATAGTAAACATCCACAGAGATTGATTATATTTTGTTGAAATACAGGTTGCAATTACGCAAGATCACTTCTTTTTAAGAAAGAATTTCATGATAGGCCATAAATGATAAACTAGAAATACAATGAAGGGTTGTCTGAAAGGCTAACTGTGCAACTGAGACATTCACATTTAATTATATAGATTCATGGGGTCATTGTATTAGGTTATTAGAACAGTGTGTTACTGCTGCCAATGAACCTTTGGTTGCTGCAGCTGAAGAATGAAGCCATAACAAAAGCACCATTCCTAAGTTACAAAGGACTATACAATGCAGAAAACTGGCCATAGAACCAATTTTTCCAGTTAAGGATACATATTCTAAATTCCCTTAACTATAATATATTTCAAGAAAAGTATGTTTTTGAGTCAGAAGAGTAGAAACCACAGTTTAAAGATAATAGCAGCATTACTTAAAGGACTGTCCAAGGAACCTGCTATTGATCTTCGCTGGGCTCTGTGCCATTTACATAGATCTGCAGAATTCAGAGTCTAGAGAGCTTTAGTCATTATACCTGCTACCAGAAGGATGGGATGGAGGACTGGACAAAAGGACACTGCATGGAGCACACAGGAATGTCACACACCCAGTCTTCCCTTAGAGCTCAATAACAATTCTGCAATTTAATTTTAAAAGCCTTCTAAGTGACTTTTAGATTGTATTTCTTAAATATTATGTGAGAAAGTAACTAAATTAATGGAAGTAACTAAATCTCACAAGGTTTTTAAGGGCCACAAAAGAGTGGCTCAATGAACATTTCTAAGCAAATAAGTATCTTCCTCCTCCTCATCCCAATCCTTCATTTCCAATACTGTTGAAAAAAAGTGTGTGTGTGAATTAGAATTTACTTAGTCAGAATTCAAAGTTTCTTTAAGAAATGTTCTTATAACGAGGGTGCTCAATATCCTTTAGTATAAGATAAATTACTAATACATTTGCTAGAATACTGAAAATGATTTTGGTTCTTATTTTCAAATGCTGTAGGCAGACATGGGGCTGAATAAAACCCATTCTGCTTATAAATAGGTTGCCTTTGGGTGTTATTTTAATTCTCTGAGCTATAATTTCTTTGAGGTTAGTAATTTCTACCATACATGGTCATCATGAGGATTAAATTGTATAAACTACATGCATTCTTTCCTGCCTCATTTATAATAGATGCACAATATTAGTTTTCTCCATAAACTCCTCAACCCTAGTTTGTATTTTAGGCTCCATTAATAATATGATAATCAGCTTTATCCATTAATAGTAGACTCGGTCATTAAAGGATTATATGCAAACTGCTTATGATAAAGCATTTGCTACAACCATTATTGAAGGCAATTGATGAAGTATGCCTTAATATTATGTTCTTACCTATTTAATTAACATTTTATCAAATTCTCATGTACATAAAATGTCACGGTCCTGGCATAAAGATAGATACATCAGTCAATGGAATAGAAGAAAGCCCCAAAATGAACCTATACATGCACAGTCAAATGATTTTTAACAAAAGTATCAAGAATATACAATGAAAAAAAGGACAATCTCTTTGATAACTGGTGTCAGAAAAGCTGGATATCCACATGTTGAAAGATAAAATTGTACCTTTTTCTTATACCATAATAAAAATCAATTCCAAATGGATTAAGCTTAAAGTTGAGATAAAAACTGTAAAATCCCTAGAAGAAAACATATTAGTAAAACAATACAATATTGATATAGGCAATTATTCTTTGGGTTTGACCACAAAAGCACAGGTACCAAAAGCAAAAATAAGAAAAGTAGGATTTTATCAAATTAAAAATTTCTACACAGCAGAGGAAACAATTCACAGAGTGAAGAAACAACTTACTGACTAGGAAAGAAGATTTGCAAGCCAGAAATCCAATAAGAAGTTAATACCTAAAATATATAAGGAATTCAAATAACTCAATAATAAGAAAAATAGTCCAATTTAGAAATGGGCAAGGGACCTGAACAGATACTTCTCCAAAGGAAACATACATATAACCAACAGGCTTATGAAAAGATTCTCAGTATCACTAGTCATTAAAGAAATCCAAATTAGAGCCACAATAAGACAGCACCTCATAAATGTCAGAATGGCTATTGTATAAAACACATAGAAATAACCCAAAATAAAGATACCAAGTACTAAGAAGGATATGGAAAAAAGGGAACACTTGCATACTACTGGTGGAGATGTGAATTAGTGTAGCCATTATAGAAAACAGTATGGAGTTTCCTCAGAAAACTAAAATTAGAACTCTCATATGATTTAGCAGTTACACTTTTGAGTACCTAAAAGATTTGCAATCAATTTGTTGAAGAGATGTCTGTATTCTCATGTTTATTGTAGCACAATTTAGAATAGCCAAATTATAGATCTATGTGTCCATCAACAGTTAAATGGATAAAGAAAATGTGATACATATACACAATGGAATACTATTCAGTCTTGAAAAAGAGGAAAAATTTGCCATTTTCAACAGCAGAGTTGGAATTGGAGAACTTTACACTAATTGACGTAGGCCAGGAACAGGAAAACAAATAGATGCATTGGGAATCTCACTTTTATATGGAACCTGGAACAATCAAACTCTGAAGCAGAGAGTAGACTGGTGATTACCAACGGCTAGGGGATGGGGAATGGGAAAAGGTGATCAAAGGGTACCAAGCCTCAGTTAGAAAGTAGGAATAATTTTTGAGATAAATTACATAGGGTGCTGAAAATAGTTAATGACATTATATTATATATTTCAAAATTGCTAAGAATGTAAATTTCAAATGTTCTTACTACAAAAACGGCAAGTATTTGAGGCAATAGATATGTTAATTAGCTTAATTTAATTATTCTTCATTTTATTCATAAATCATAGCATCATTTTCTACTCCAGAAATATATGTAATTATAATTTATAAGTTTACAATAAAACAAAAAATCCAAAATGCATATTAATTCCACTCACAGAAAGATTTTGTAAATGGATATAGTACCTAAGAAGTACTGGAACTCAGCTATAGCCCATAGAACTTCTCTGTTTCAAAATCAACATGGTTTTATTCTTTAGTCTTTGCATAATACATGAGTTCTTTTCCCCAACTTACCTATTTCATGGTGGAATCATCAGGCTGTAGCTTCTCAGGGCTTCAGCATGGTATTTATTACTTAACTAAACTTGGTTCCATGATTCTAGCTCTCTCTCTCTCTCTCTCTCTCTCTCTCTCTCTCTCTCTCTCTCTCTCCTTTCTCACATACACATTCATATATGGCATCTCATCTCTTTGTTTATGCTTGTTTCCTTGCCTAAAATCCTGCCCAAATGTTGCCAATGGCTTGAAACCAAGATCTAGTACTTTTCCCTCTGGTAATTCTTTGGCTTTTGTCTTACTTAACAAATGAAGAGACTACTATATGCTGGTCATCATGTAGGGGAGAAAAAGAAGTAGATGTGTGAATGCTTCAATGTATCTGACTTAAAGAACCAGGAATAAAATAGGCAAGGAAGTAGTCTAAAATAGCAGATGTGAGAGTAAAGAGATTTAGAAGACACAGAGACTCAAATGGCTAATCCAACTTGGTCAAGGTGGTATGGTCAATACTTAATGGAAGTGAGACCACAAGCATCATTGTGTGTACAAAGTTTCTTGTAGTTTATGCCAATAGGTATCCAGCAATAGGAAGGATGTAAATGAGATATTCCTCAGAGAGGGATCTGTATGTAGAAACACAAAAGTGTGAACCCTCCTGACTTGTGAGAAGCCACAGAAATTGAGTGGGATGGGCACAGAGGGGTAAGCCAAGAGATGATATGTGGAAGGGAAGACATACCAAAAACTAATGATTTTTTGTTCAGTCTACAGAGGTTTTGTGCACATTGTCATCAAGGGACCAGGGAGCCACTGAAGATTTTAAAGCAATGATAGTAAATGAGAAAATGCATTTTTAAAAAATATCTCTGGAAGAAACATGAAAGCTAGAGGAAGACAATCTTCCACAGTCTTCCAAAGTGACAAGAGTAGGTGGAAATCTAAACTTTTAAAGTTTTAAAGTATATACAAATGTATGTGTCTAAAGACTAAGAATTTTAGTTAATTCATCAATAATCTAGACACTTTATAGATCTCTCTGGGCTCTTCTGAAAATATGCATTGTATCACGAACTTTTTGACTTGCAAACTGCAGGTGAGAGAAGGTGTGGGTCATTATAACCAAGAGAGGGACAAGATGGGAAAAGTGGAAAAAAGGAGGAAGAAAAAAATGAAAATGGAAAAGAGAAACAGCAATGGAAGATATGATTTTCTAAAGTGGAAAAAATTGAAGAGTATCCCTTTTACTGCAGAGAGGGAAATATCAGAGAAAATGAAAAATGAAGACTAAATAGGAATCCATGACATGGCAGAATCCCTTCCTATCAGTTCCCAACCTCTTCTGGTGTGTCTGCTTGTACTGAAAGTTAGGAACTCCAAACTTTATTTCCCAGACTCCCTTGCAGCTAGGGTTTCTGGCCGTGGTTTAGATTCTGCTGATCACAAGCAATCATGGCAGAATTTTGGCACTAAAGTCTGTAGGGAGCCAGATAGTAGCAGGTCATAGATCCATTTTTCTGGCCCAGATGTCTCAGGGAATATCTGGCTCTGGAGCCAGTCAACCTACTGATCTCATCCTTCATTCCTAGATTATAGCTGAGGTCAAGTGAAATGAGAGCCACGTATAAGAAAGTGACAATATAAACCCAGAATAGCAGAAAAGTTTAGAATAATGGCTCTTTGATTCTCAAACTTTTTGATTGTGGAAGAGGTAGGGCTTATTCTTCCAGTATCTGATTCTTTGCTCTAATTCCTTAATGCTTAATGTTTAATGCTTAAATCCCTTACAGTCTTTCTGTTATCTACAACTGCAAACTGATGTGCATCTTTTTTTACTTTAAGGGCCCTAAATGACTCCTGAAAAAATGAGAGTAACTACCTTAGGAAATAAAACTTTACATTATTATTATCTGTGTTCAATACGTGAGTGATTGATGCATGTTAATCCGGTATCAGCAAATACAGTCAATTCCACTATTCCAAAGTCAGCCCTTCCTCATCACCAACTTTCCTGACTATATTCCTAACATAGGAATTAAGAAAAAGAAAGACTTGTGAGCAGAGCTCCTCAGTAGTGCTCACAGGCCCTCATTTGGTAAGTACTCAAAGTATAATTATGCATTAATATGAACTTTGGTCAATTTCATCTTCTAATTTCTTATTAGTTTAATTAAAACCTAGGACTATGAGGGGAAAACTGATAAAGACAAGTACAAATAAGTGGAATCTTGAAACATTATAAAAAAGATTTTGAAAAACAAAGATGGGATGCACATCATATTCTAAATGTACTACCCAAGATAATATTGAAGCAGCAAGAACACACAGATAATATACACAAAGACAAAGTAAAAATATTGGGGGTTTTTGGACTTAAAGGCTTATGTTGCAATGAGATGAAAACACTTTATTCCACAAGTAAGGTAAAATCAATGAAGTAAGCTCCTCAAAATAGGTAAATCCCCTTTGAAACAAATAAACACTCAGAAAAAAATATGTGTTCTCCCATCATGTGAAGTTGTACCAACATTAACAGAGCCTGGGTACTAATTCCCTGAGTAAACAGGAAATAATGACAATGTTTCCTGATTTAGCTTAGACAATACCATAATGAGGTGTATGCACATTTATTGTGTATGCTGCTTTTTTAGACAGCAAAGAAGATCACGTGACAATAAATTATAAGCCACGTTAAAATTTTTCCACTTCTTCACTTAGGTTAAGCAGCATGATCATTAAATCAAATTTGTGGGATTTAAACATCCCTCCCTTCCTGGCTCTGCAGCAGGCCCAAGACAACAGCCTTTTCCCAAATTTATGCCATTGACTTTTTTTTTTGGTACCGGGGATCGAACTTGGGTCCTGGCGTTTTCAAGGCAAGCAGTGGAACCAGGTGCTAAACCTCTGGCCCTCCATTGACTTCTTAATAGGTCACTGTTTGTTTGTGCCCTCTTCTCTGAACTCAATATAGATACCAGATACATACATGGGTGGGTAGATATATAATTTCTCCAAGGTATCCAATTAAATAAAAATTTAACTTGCAAAATAATACATAGAGTATAATCTCTATTTTTAAAAAAGAGAGAAAAAGATTGTATTTATGTATATGGGCATTTATGTTATAATGCATACAAAATAAAATGAAAGACTATAAGAGCGCTTACTAAACTTTTAATAGCAATGCTCCTAGACATGGACCTGAGGATTGAGAATGTATGGGGTGTTGGGGTGGGTACACAGCAAAGGTACAAGAAAGCTGGGACCATCTTTGACTTTCTTTCCACCCAAATATAAGCAATCACTAAGTCTTTTTTGTATTGTCTTCTTCACCACTTCTGAGTTTGTCTATTTTAGGAAATGGCCATCTCTACCTAACATTCTCCAGCCTATGCAATTATTACCTCTCACTTTGGCTTTGAGAAAAAACCCTTCTAAATGGTCTTGAGGCTTTTAGTTTTGCTCATCCATGTCATCTCAGAGCAGCCTCTCCAGGACAGAGGTTATAATTTACTCACTGTTGTAAACTTCTGATGTAAGAAACTATAGTTGATTCTTATTTGTATACTTTCCAGGGCTTCCTCCTAAGAGTAGGAGCTTTAGTAAGATAGAGTTGGATTCAGAGCCTAGTCTGTCATTTATTAGCTATCATGTAGCCTGTGCAGAGGTGGCTACACAGTATGCAGGAGTCAGGGCAGAATGAAAATGCCAACCCCCACCAGAGTAGTAGTGGCTGGGTGTAGATGTGGTTTGAGGGTCACCAAAGGCTCATGTGTTGCAGGCAAGGGTCCCAGGGTGGTGGTGTTGGCAAATGGTGTGGACTTTGGAAAGTAGGTCTAGTAGGAGGTCCTTAGGTCATTGTGGGTGAGAACACTGCTCCCTGCCCAGTGTCAGGACATAGACCAAACTATCCCTACTGGGGGCTGGCAGTGATGGTGGAACACAAGTCTATCTTTGCAGATGGTCCATTCCCTGGTCCTAGACTAGCAGCAATCCCAGGAATAGGAAGGGAGAGGAAGGCCAGTGAACTGGATCTAAGAGGGGAAGGACCATTCCTAGTCAAAGTTGTAAGCCCCTGGTGTATGCCCCATTGTCCCCTTACACTTCATTTTAAAACACAAACTCAATGACAAAATTAAGAATTTCAGGAGAGGACAACATAATGTTGACCATGAACACAGGGCTTTTCTACATGTGAGGCTCTGTGCAGCTGCACTGGTTATATATCCATGAAGCTGGACATAACTATGGGACCTAGCCAAAGTACATTTAACTTCTCTAAGCCTTGGTGTCTTCACATTTAAAATAGCCATGATGGGGCTGGGGATTTAGCTCCTTGGTTTAGCTACTACGCAAGCTCAAGGACCAGAGTTCGATCCCTGGTACCAAAGAAAGAAAGAAAGAAAGAAAGAAAGAAAGAAAGAAAGAAAGAAAGAAAGAAAGAAAGAAAGAAAGAAAGAAAACAAAATAGCCATGATGGCACCTGCCACACCAGGTTGTACTGAGTATTAAAGGTAATATGCCCGAAGTTCATGATGCTTAAAAATATTTTCAGGGTTTACTCTGTGGTTTAACCCTAAGCCCTATGAGAATATGCTATAGCTTGGGTTATGAAGAGGAAATGACCATGGGGCATTTTCATAGTTTTAGTCTCTATCTGAACCATCGCATGGAAAGCATTCTGAGTGCACATCTCAAGGAATCTGCTCATGACTGTTCTGAGGTGCCTAAAAAACACTCTTTTCCTGATATCTACCATTGGAACATTTGGAGATAAGATCCAGGGGTATACATCTTTTTTAGATTTTCAAGATGATTCATACATAACACAAATTTTTTTCAATATTTTCTTATAGTCGTCTACTTTGTCAATTTTGCTATGCATGATTTACTCAATATCTACCCAGTCACCCAAACTTCAGTCCATCAACCAACAGATCAATCTTCTTTTATTTTTCTAATGTATCTCAAAGTAGATTGCAGACATCAGTGTACTTCATCCCTAAATTCTTTAAAATATATATCATAAGAGTTTGGTATTTGTCTATAGCATTTCTTTTGAGTTAACTTTATACACAATGAGATGGACAGATCTTTAAGTACACTGAACTTGACAGATGTAAAAATATAGAGAATACTACTATCATGCCAGAAAGTTTTCTCACGCACTTTCTCAGTAAGTAGACACCTCCCAAAAAACCACTTTTTGGATTTTTTCCAATGTAGATTTGTTTGCCTGTTTTAGAACTTCACGGAAAGGAATGCACACTTTCATATTGGGATTCTTTCATTCAACACATTTCTTGAGGCCCGTCCATGAGGCATTTATATGCAGCTTATCCCATCTTATTACTGAATGTTATTTTCTTACATGAATACCCAATCAGCTGTGTATTCATTATCCTACTAACTTACACTGTGATGATTCCAATTGGGACTATTATAAATAAAGGTTCTGCAAACATTTTTATACAAGCCTTTTTGTGGATTCAGGTTTTCTTGTCTCTTGGGTACTTTCAAGTAGAATTGCTTGGGCAATAAAGGAGGTATATGTTTGGTTTCCTAAGAAAATGGTGACTCTTTTCCCAAAGTGGTTGTACGACTCTATACCCTCACAAATATTTCCAAATTCTGATTATTTCTCATCCTTACCCACAATTGGTGTTCTCAGTCGTTTTCAAAATTTAATTTATGTCCCTGGTGCATGATGCCAGCATTGGGTCATTATCATGCTTAGAAAACAGTTCAGCTGTGTGTATTTCTTGTTGTTTATCATATTCTTCAGAGAGACAGACTCTTTTCTGCGTTCAGGAATCCCTCATCGTATCAAGCTCAAGGTCGTGATTTACAATCTTCCTGGTTATAAAATCACTGTAAGGATGAAGGGAAAGATTGGGGTGACCATTGCAAGCTCCCTGACCTCTCTTTTTAATGCTCTGCCTTTAGAAACAATCATCTGCAGATTTTATAACATTTGACGCAGAGTGAGGCATTAAGGTCATTATCTCCCGTGAGAAAAAGCAGACCCAAGGCACAGGCACCTTGCCTAAGGCTGCCGCGGGGAGCTTGGAACAGGAGCAGGGCCCTATCAGGAGATCCCAGTCCTCTGAAATTCCACCACTGGAACAGGCACAACACAAAAGAGAAACCCACCGAGGAGGAAATGTTTTCCCACAAAAGCAATTTCCTCCAATTTGTATTTCAGTAACAAATTTGTTTCCAGTTTCAGATGCCACTATTCAAAAATGACCTATTGCCTTTCGACAATAATATAACTTCTCTCATTCTTCAATGATTTGCCTGTAAATATTTATCAATGCAGCATGGCCCTTCACCCCGTTTACCCGACCTTACCGAGGCGAGCCCCCAGCCCTGCCAACACCCGTGTGTCCCGTGCTTTCTCACCTGGCCTAGGAGGTGCTGTAAACGTTTATGACTGAACATGGTCAATAAAGCGCTGTGCGTTTTACAGTTCACTTACCTTTGTTATGCTTTCTGTACTCTTGCAGGGTTCCTAAAGATTGGTTTTATCTCAAGAAACCGAAGCAACCGATTACATTACTCTGCACGTAGAACTCAGTGCCAAATGCACCAGTGTCCTAAAACTGTCCCCTTCCTACAGCGTCGGGTGTATTATTTTATTTAGTTAGAATCTGGTTTATTAACGACAAAAACAAGAGTTGATTAAAATTTCAGTTTTCCTTCAAGTGACACCTCAAATCGACTAAAGTAGTGGTTCCAGAACTTCTGCTGGCCTTTGAGCTCCTGGGAGAGCTTGGTAAACTGTGTTTGTCTGGGCCCCATCTCCAGAGTTTCTGATTCACAGGCTCCAGGGTGGGGCCCAGAAATTTGCATTTCTTACAACATCCCCAATGGTGTTGCTGTTGCCTGGTCTGTCCAGGAAACTGTGGAATTGATTGGGCTCTTCCCTCTGAAGACCCACGGATGTTTACTTTTCAGTGTAGATTTTTAGCAAGTGGTCACCTTGGTCCTATATTCTGAGCTGTGCAGAACACTGAGGCTTTGTCTTCACTGAAAGCAGGACTTTCCTCAGGCAAAATTAGAGAAAAAGGAGCCCCTAGACATATACAAATGAACACCTCAAGGAATAGGGTGTGTGTGTGTGTGTGTGTGTGTGTGTGTGTGTGTGAGACACACCAGGGGCAGCCTGTCTACTCTCTGTGGCTTCTAGAACCACTAGGGTGTTTCCGCTGTTTGCATTACTACTTTGTCCTAGCAAGCTACTCTTTTACCTGCACCTGCAGGGGTACACTGATCAGGAGTGACTCTTCCCTCCAGCTGACCCTCCACAAGCCCACCCATTAAATAGGTTCCCACACACGCTCAAGACTCAGCCTACCCTAACCCCGTCACACCCTGGGACAACTTTCCAACCATCTCTGAAGTCCCAGGAAGTTTTGATAGCATATCTCACTTAACGCATAGTCTTGTACTTTTCTGGTTACTGGTTTATCTCTCTATTCTATAAGGTTCAGGACTCAGCCACACAAAGTAGTGTCTTATGTCGATCACACTGCAAGTCTACACTTAATAATTTATAGAAGGAAAGGAAGACAGAAGGAAGAAGAAAAGCAGTTGTGTTCCCAGAAATACATTCATAGTAAAGACCTCTCAACTGTAGCTTCACTTTTTGTGGTTTCAGTTACCCAGACACAACCACAATTAGAAAATACTGAATGGAAAATTCCAGAAATCAACAATTCATAAGTTTTAAACAACTTTTATTAAAGTATATTGTCCTAATTATTCCATTTTATTGTTGTTGTTAGTGTTTAACTGTGCCTAATTTATAGATTGAGCATTATCATATCATAGGTGTGTCTGCCCAAGAAAAATATAGTTTATAGGGTTCAGTGCTATCTACCGCTTCAGGTATTTATAAGAATTTCTTGGAATGTATCCGCTGTGGATAAAGGGTGTGATGGTGCATTTATTGGATACTAAGGAGTCAGATAAAATGTCCTTGGGTGATTAGCAAAGGCAGAGGCTGCTACCTACTGTAATAAAAGATTAAGTCTTAGAGCAGCAACATTTGGAATCAGCTGTGCCAACAGCTTTGACTGGGGTCAAGGACACGACCCAGCCCAGGGAAAGAGGCAGGATACAGAGCGAGTCCCTATGCTTCTCCTAGCTCTTTGGTAGAGACATTACAAGGTCATGATAGTGGCAAGGAGCTCTTTTGGGGCTTTTATTTGTGGCTAAAGGACTCTGAGAATAATGAAAGGCAGGGAATAATGTGAAAATAAAGATGGGCTACTATTTGTCAATAGGGTCCTTTATTGGCTCTCTATGTGCTGGGACCTGTCACAGGGCTCCACATAAGGGTACTGGTTGAGCAAAATGAGGATTATGTAGAAAATGAAATATTTAAAATAATTTGTCTCTTCATATGTGAATAACATTAGGCTTTCTCTTAATGTAAGCCGAAAAATCATACACACTTATCTATTATTGAATTTATCTTGAATACTATGCAATATATGAATGATGAATAAATTCATAACATGCAATATATGTCTTTTTGCTACTTTTAAAAATGTTTTTTGAATTATTTCTCACTTTGACACACAGTTTGGCAGTATCTTACAAAGCTAAACATGGTTTTGTCATATAACACAACAATCACTGCTCGGTATTTACTAGAATGAGTTAAACATTTATATGTACGTTAAAAACCAGCACACTAATGTTTATGGCAGCTTTATTTATAATTGCTAAAAATTACAACCACCAAAGTGTTTTTTAGTAGATAAGTGGAAAAACAAAGTATAGTAGTTTAATAAAATGAGTGTTAGAATTAAAAAGAAATGAAGTTTCAAGCCATACAGGATACATGAGAAATCTTAAATGAATATTGCTAAGTATGACATACAACTAACCATATGACTTTCTGGAAAAGGCAAAACTATGAGACTGTATGAAGATCAGTGGGAGCCAGAGCTTGGGAGAGAGACAGATAAATAAGAAGAGCCTAGACTACTTCATATGATACTGCAGGGATAAATATGTATCATTATACTGTCATAAAATCCCAGAGAAGGTGCACACACAGAAATAACCCTTATGTATACCTGGAATTTAGTTCATGATAATGCATCAGTATTGGCTTATCAATTGTAATGAGTGCATTATGATGAGGCAAAATGTTAATGATAAAGGAAATATTTGGGAACTTCTTGTATTTTCTGTTCTATTTTTCTTCAAAACTAAAACATAAACAAAATATTTCACAGGAAAAAATATTTTCATCATTTTATGGCTTTACATTCTCAAGACCTCTCTTTTGCATATTTCCCTTCAGTTCCCAAAGCTTTAGTTTTTTTTTTAAGCTGCTTTGATACTGCATAACTATCTATTGGCAGAATGTAGTTCATTTCCTTTCCCTTAAGTGAAAGGAAATAATATTTAATGCTGACTTCATGAAGACTTATGAGGAAGTCAAGCATATGAAATAAAAATATTTCAGAATGAATTTATTTCAAACCAAGAGGGGAACAGGTTGAAAATTTACCCTCGTAATATCATGCTTAGAGAATTTAATTTCTGTAAATTCAGTCTAGGCATCTAGCCATTAGGGGCATTTGAACTGACATGTCTTGAGAAATGTTCTAACTTCTTTAGTGGGCTAAAAATGGTGGAAAAGAATATTATACCATGATTTTTTTCTTTAATACATTTCTATATGCAAAGCTTTGGAAGTCTGATCTCAAGATAATTCTAGAAATGGATTGAAAAGATTGCTCCTTAGTTTTCTGTTTTATAGCAAACAGGCTTTATAAAATGTCAAATTGATAGTTACACAGAAGCCTCTATTTATAATAGTACTGCCCACTTTATTGCACTTTTAATTTGCAAAAGTGCCTTTCATATATTGTGTAATTTAACATTCACAATCATCCTGGGAAAACTGTAGAGCAGATGTTAACCACTAAATTAGTAGACACAATTTAAAATGTAAGATTACCTGCCTAAGATTTCTTCTAGCTTCTCTCTCAGGAATTTGGTAGAAGGATCTGCTGCCCTTGACCCCAAACTGAAGTGGATAATCATGTTTAGTCCTAAAGTCATCAAAAGTAAATCCTCCAGGAGCTCTCAGTCCAAGATCATCATGAAGAATTTTTAAAACAAATGCATCATATTTTCCTTATTTCTTTGAAAAAATTCAATTCTGCATTTCAGACACTTGAAGGAAAAGAATATCTGTTTCTCCTAAATTATTCTGGAGATGAAAATAATACTCAACAAAAGTAAAAAAAAAAATGCATCATCAGAAACAGGCAACTTCAAATGGATAATGTACACAGTATGATCAAAAATTATGGTGAATATACAAATTAAAAAATATTTATTACATTAAAAGGCACATTGTCATTAATGTTTTCTCGGAATATTCTCCCTTGCTCTGGATGCATTATCCATTGGTTCTTGCCACTTTCTGAAGCAGTTCTGGTAGTGCTCTTTTGCGAGAGTCTTTAGTTGTGAGGTTATGGCTGCCTCCATGTCCTGAACTCATTCAAAACATTTACCTTTCTTGGTCATTTTTACTTTGGGGAAGAGCCAGAAGTTGCACAGCGACAGGTCTGGTGAATAAGGTGCATGAGGACACACTATACCATTTGATTTGACATAAATTGCCATAAGTATTTTGAATCAATTCAGGACACCAAGGCAGACACAACAGAACAAGGAACGACACTCATGAAACAGGACTTCCCAAACTGCCTCAGAAAGTGGTGAAAATGACTGGATAAATGTGTTTAAAGTAAGGGAATTAATGACAGTGTGTCTTTTGCTGTAATAACATTGAAAACAATTTTTAAAACATTCACAGTATGTTGTGATCACACCTAGCAGCCTTTTATGCCAGACATTGTTTTCCCTGCTGGGCTGTTGTTTGTTTTGGACTCTACAGGAATACATATCCTTCTTCATGTATCGGTATGTATGTAGGTTCTCCACTTTGGGGGTTTATGATTCAAGGAAAGATCCAAATGTGGCATCAGTTAAGCTTCCCTGTAGGATGTTGGAGAACCTCTATGATGAGATCATTTCCAGAAACAACAGTGGATGCTGTATTTCCATTTTAGCTGCTACATAGTATTATCAACAGAATTGTGTGAGCACATTTGATGTCTACAGAGGTGGGGAGCCCAAACCCAAGATGACCACCTTTTTGGGTTGTTTTTTTTTTGCTTAAATTCTTTTACTGGTACATTTTAGGTATACAATACGTTTACACTTATCATTGAGTCCTTGTACCTGTACATGATGTATCTTGGTGCTTAGTTTTCCCCATTCCCTGTGCTCCACTAATCCTCACCTGCTTTAGATTCTGTAATTTTCTAGAGGGAAGCTCAACCTGTGCCTTTCAGGGGAAACTTGCTCTTATTCATTTGTTTGGATTTAGGCCCAGACTACACAGAAATGGAGTGGTTTCACTTTGATTCCATTTTGGATATCTGTTTGAATTTTTTTCTGATCTGCCCTTTATCCTCCTCAATATACTTTGGATCTTTTAGTTTATAATTGGACCTATACGTTAAAAGTACAGATTTATTTATGCAAACTATTTTAAGAGTGTCATGTTTTATAAATACTAATCTTACTATTCTCCCTCCCCTCTTATTCCAGAGCAATGGTGGCTAACCTGTGGCACACATGCTGCTACAGACTGTTGGTATCATTGAAACCTCTAAAAGAGCCACCATCACTGCCCAAGTTGGGCTCAATCTTGCAATCCTCCTGCCTCAGCCTCCCTAGTGCTAGGATGACAGGCATGTACCACCATGCCCTGACCTGAGATTTTCACATGGGAAAAAACCAAAAAATTGTCTCACTGTCATATATATGTCATATTATATACATCATAAATATTGTATATATAAATTTTGTGCAATATGCTAAAATCATGAAATTGCTTTCATTTGTCCTAGTCAGTTGCTTGTTTGTGGTGCATTGATTTCAGCAATCATCTATTTGAATACTCAAGAACCTTCTGTACTACTTCCCTTTCAGAAAGGGTAGAGCTCCCAGGGCCATCCTGGGCCTGTGGGATTAGAAGCATGGATTCTCTCATTACCCTAGAGGACCCTGGACCTAAAGGATCCCTACACTTTTTCTAGAAAAAGTTTCTGGTCTTTGAAAGGAAACTCCTCAAACCTAGCAATTGTGCCATGTGTGAGGGACATTGAAGTTCCACAGGATGCTACCATGAATGCAGGACTTTGACTCTGAAGATGCTGACAGGCTAGTGGAGGAGAAAGACACTGATACATGCCCTAATGACCAATAGTGCCAAAGATTTCCTAAACGAGGAAAGGAGCTCTACAATATGAATCTTTCAATCCTCCTCCTTGGATTTTTTTCTGCAGCAGTAAAGAGTTCTGTCTAGATGTTGTTCTGTGCCCTCTGGGTACTAGAAGCTTCCTGGATGAGCTCTGTACCACGGCAGGCTTCTGTCTGGAGGCTGCCCATCTCTGGAGCTCTTCTGATGGTTCTCCTTGGCCCCTTTGCAGGTCTGACCTGAACTGAGATGCACTGTGAGGAATAGGAAGGGTAAATTCTTGTTACCTGTGTTACATTCGGTCTTAAACAATGTCATTGCTGATATTCTCTACTATCAGTTATGGTGTTGGGTTGCAGTTTAGGAGTCCACAGCCACGGGGTTATTCAGCCCCATTTCTAATGGGAACTGAGCTACTCTCAAGGCTACTACCTCCAAAACCATAAGAAACAGCATGTAGACCTTTAGGAGATGGTGTGATGTTTGTCTCTTTATATTAGAAAAAGAATTTAATCTAATTTTTCTCATCCTAACCTGAGAGGTTTGCTCCACTCGCACTGACCATCATGTATGAAAGTAGAATGAGCATACATTTATGGCAGTTTCCTTTTAAATTAACCCTGTCTAGCCTTTGTCAGAAGCTCCTCCCAAGAGGTTGCCTAACCTACAGGGAGCAGAGGGACTATGGTCTACAATATATATCTTCAAATTAAAAGTCTACTCTGAAAGCCAGACCACGTGGTCTGTGCCACTTCAGGGAACCAAACTTTGGTTCAACGAAGACCTTTCTAAAATTTAAAGTTGCTTAAAATGGAAAGGGGACTCCCTGTCCCTGGAGGCAACATGCTGCCATCCCAGGTCTATCCAGAATGATGGAGGGCAGGGGGGCTCATACTTTAGCTATGTCGAACTATTGGAGTACATAGAATTTAAATTTACTTTGAATTTTGAAGTCCTGCAATACTGCAGAAAAGTAACCACAGATAAAATGATCTCTGCATGCAGCAAATTGGAAGCAATATCTTGAATTTCCCTAGTGTAAGTTTTGGTAGTAGTCTTTGCCCAATAGGGAGTTGATTAGGTAGGAAGAATTAAGGAGTGATTTTTCTTGGCATTTGTTTGTTCTTTGGAAGTTGTATTAAACAATAGAGAAGAGGCAAGAAATCAGACAGCTGCAGAATCTCCCCCAATCATGTTTTCAAACCATATGTTCTACATACAAATGTAGGTAGCTGTGCATAAGACACGCAAAGTGACTAGTGGTATGAACCACACTAATGGGTTGGGCTATTTTATTTGTTTTTAGAAACTTCCATAAGAACCCTCTATAAGACATTAGAATGAGAAAAAAATAGAAGACATATCTCAAATAAGGCCCTTCAGACTGTCCAGATATTTGTCACGAATTTGGAGAATGTTTTGTATCATCTCCTCCCCCTATAAGAGGGAAACTTGAGGAAGATTTTGTGAGCACATTCACATAAAAGCCCCTCTTGACTGTTCTTCTCTGGGACTTTAAGCGGAATTCAGTGTTTGTGTCTGCAGAGTTGCTGCTGTGGGCAGTCAGAGGGGCTCATCTGAACCCATCTGGAGCAGGTCCTAGTACCCCAGTTATGGGGTCTTTTTGTTGGTCTACAGCACACATGAAGCCCTTTCTATGAATGAAAGTTATTTTCTTCATGTGCATCCATTTCTTTACTTAACACACAGACTTGTCAGCTGAAGACTACAACTGGTTACCTGATTAGGACCTCTTGATGGGCAGGGTCTAAAGCATGGATCATTCCACTTTCGGTAGAGCAGATCATCTTAATAGTCCTTCTCTAAAAACACTTTCCTTCTCCAGAAAGTCAGGGAACTTTACTATTTGTTGCTGGTAAATATGCATTTCATCTTTTCTGAGGCCATTTTTACTTTTTTATGACTCAGATAAATTCACCAAATGTTCCTTTACAAGGAGATTTGACCCTAAAGTTATCTTAACTTTAAAACAGGAACTACCCATTTGAATTTCCTAGCCCTCAGCTTTTATTGGAAGGCCTTCCAGAAACAATCTAAATTGTTATCATTATTTCAGGTTTATTATGAACCAAACAAGTTAGCTGAGTGATTTCTAGGAAGGGGATGGGCTGATACAGAGCAGACTTGGGATGTTTTATGATGGACAATAGTTCTGAGATATTACTCCACCTGCCCAATCATGAAGCCATGTGTATATTGACTCAATAACCCAGCAGGCCATTTTTTTCTTGTGGATAAGTGCCCAGCAAGGAGCCATCCGCATCCAGTTTCATTTTCATCCAGATAAATAGTAACCTGGAATTTTTTTTTTACTTTATAGATGATGACGTAGTAAACGTGCTATGCTCAGCCAAAAAAAAATCTGAAATGTGATAATTTCCGAAGTGCCAAGAAAATGTGATGAACATCTCATTATGAAAGTTCATCAGATGCACCTTGTAGTTGACCTTGAAGCTTAACTCTCCAGTTTAACTCTTCATCTTTCTCTACTGTGTATTGTGTTTTCCTATACATAATATGTCCAGATTGTTTTACTATCTGCCTAACATTACTCTAAGATACATATAGGTTAAACCATATGAACTAGTCAAAACATTGCTCCACTTTATCTAGAAGAGAAAATTGCTTATTTTGCTGCAAAAGGAACCTTTCTGTCAAGTTTTGTCAATCTTCTGAATTAGGTCTTTATATTGTATACTCCAGCAGATGAACTCATTGTCTTGCTTAAAACAATTTCTATTTTACTTCTAGTGTCTTGAGGGTTTTAATTTTCACTAATTATTTCCATTAACTTACCACCGTATTTTATTTTTAAAAATCCAGAATATTTTTCAGATTTTTTCCTCTGGTTGTGTCTTGCATGAAATATAGCATATTCTCGAATGAAATCCATTTTATTTTATTAGACCTGAGGGGATATTTACCTATGTTGATAGGTTAATTCAGGTTTAATTGGGGTAAAGGTAATTAAGGATTTTTAGATGTGGATATCTGAATATTTATTCTTATTTTTGTAGCTGGTGCGGTTTGGCAAGTCATTTAGCCACTCTCGAATAACTGTTTTAAGCGAGACAATGGGCTCATGTGCTGGAGCGTGCAATGTAAAGACCTAATTTAGAAGATCGACACTTCAATCTTGGCAGAAACATTCCTTTTGCAGCAAAATAAACAGTTTTCTCCCAGATAGGGTGCAGCAGTTTTTTGACTAATCCATATAGACTTCCTCCTGCATAAGAAACCACTGAAGACAACAACTCTCCAGAGCTCTTCCTCCAAGTTTTCCTTATCAACAAATGCTTGTGATACCAGCTGAGAGTCTTCAGCCCACACTTCCGGCTTGTAGGTTAATTGCAACAACTTCATGTTACAAACAGCCAATGTAGCGATGTATGGAAAAGCCTTATTTTTTTCCACTCTCCCGAACTCCCCTCAAACCTATCCCAGCCCCCTTCTCTCCTTTCCCCATTCCCAACCTCACGAAGCCCGGAAAGTCTTTCAACATTCCTGAAAAGTTACATAAGACACCAGAAGTAGATAACATTGTGTGTTTCAAGCTTAAAATGCGGTATGTTTATGCCTGTAGGGAGAGAAGCATGAAAGAATAGCCCTTTCAGGATTCATATCTGAAACGCTAGAAGCTGAAAAATCCTTCCCTCCCAGTAAAAAAACTGTTGAAGGGCTTTAAATATTTTTTACTACCTGGTAAATAACAAGTTCTCTGTTCCTTAGGAATAATTAATGAGCACCTAAGTGTCCCAACTATAGCCAGCTACAGCCTGAGAAATACACGTTTTCACTTGAGAAACAGCAAAAGTGCATTTTTAAAAGCAAAAGCATCATCTTCATCCTGAGATCCAGTCTCTCTATAATGGTTGGAGGGAAAGGGAAAAAGGACTCATGTCATGGCCCAGCATCAAAGGTGGGCAGGCTGGGTTCTACTGCGGGCACCGATCTCCCCGCCCGGTGCCTGACTCACGATGTGAAGAGCCAGGTGCATCCAGCACAGAGAATTCTAATCACGCGTCCCACTGGGCACTAGCCTGGCCTTCTCTGAGGATAGCAGTGACTGAACTTCCAGTTAGAAAAGGGGAACATGTGTTTGGAAAATGGAAGCACCAAAAAAGGAAGTGTGAGATGTAAACATATCGGCTCAAATCAACACCCCGCGCAGAATTGCGCCTTCCGAGGCTTCCTGACCTTGCCCTTCCTTCCCTTTGGCGAGGTCGGCGGCAGCAGACACGCAGCCCCTTGCCTGATTCCAACACACTGCAGCAGTCTCCAAGACAACCCCTGTTCAAGGTCATTTCGGTGCTGCCCGATTTCCAGGAAGCTTCTGTTCATGGCTCTGGCAGCAGGCTGGGTCATCTAACCTGAGCCCTGGGAGAAGCCTGGTCGGTTTCTAAGAAGGGACATTCTTTTCTGTAGCCGGTTAGTTTGGGAAGAAGAATCGGCCCCTTCTATAAAGTAAATATTTTGGAAGGTCTTGTAGAATGTAGACGTGACTTCTGCCCAGTGGTCTTACCACTCAGCCATCTAGCTAAGTAAAAACAGAAGGGAGAAGTTGGGGGCAACCCAGTTCATTTGCTTATGGGGGAGGCAACTTCAGAAAGTAATGAAGAAGAAAGGAGCAATAACAAAGGATTTGTGGGGTTTCTTCTCTTGTCTCTATGGCAGCTATTGTTACCATTTCTTTGCTATCATCCTAACTTTATTGTATTTTTTTGTAATGGAATTATGCTATGGTAAGGTTTGAAGAGTGCTTAATATAACCGAAATAAAAGGCAGGGTCTACCACTGAGTCTCCTCACAGCAGTGCCTCTTCTATATTTTAAATGTTGTCTCAGCCGGCACTTTCCTGCACAAGCACTTTTATTAAATGTCACTGATGATATTTATTCTTGCAGTCATTCAGCTAAAGATGATGGAACTCGGAACAAGGACTAATGCCCTGGGACAAAAAAGCAGGCAATTTTAATACAATGTGTAAGTGCTGTGGCAGAGGGGACAGATGACTCGCCCTGAGGGACAGTCCAGTGAAGCCCCCTGGGGAGACAATCTTGAATGCTAGGGTCAAGAAGCCTTAACCTGGGATAATCCTTAACCTGTCTGTGCTTCAATTTCCTCATCTATAACGTGAAGATAATAATAATATTTCCTATCAAGGCATTTTATGAATTGCATCCTGGCTGAAAGTGACTGTACCTTCCACATTTAACTCACCACGTGCCCAGCAAGTTCAAGGCAATTACCCACTTCCTCTCCGAGATGTGCTGACTCCCCATGCTGAGGGGTAGGTATCCTTCACAGGGGTGGAAATAGGTTTTCTTTATCTGTTAGAACTGATTATCTCTGGGGCCTTGCATGCTGTAGGATCAAGCTGGGTACAGATGGGACACTTCTGTCCCACAAGTCCTGGGCAGAGTGTGGCCCACTAACTCTAGTCACTCCGATGGCACAGGGAGTGGAAATGCATGCACCCAAGGTTTTATATCCACACAGATCCAACAGCAAGGAGAGCAAAATCCGGGTCACTTTTGCCCACAAGTCCTTATCTGTGGTTGCATCTAAAGTTGTCACCCCTCAACACAGTGGCTCACACAAAGAAAGATTCCAAATGGGAACTTTGATTTAAACCAAAGAACTGAAATTAATTATAGTTTCTCACAGAGAAGCTACTACTAGCTGTGTGAGCCTTCCACATTAAGGCTGAAACTTCTCACAACCTAGAAGATCGAGGTTGGATGAAGAGGGTGCAGAAGTGGCAGAGGGAAGTGATGGTTCTTCCCTAAGTGACTTACCACAGATTTCCCCATCCCTTTGTGACACCCAAATAGCAAAAGCTCACAAAACTCTTAAGTGAAAATTTTTACTCTCTACATTCATGACCAAGAGCCCAAAATCAAAGGAACAAGCTCATATAAGTAAAAGACACACTAAAAAACAATACTTCATTACGCTTTACAACCATCTTATGAGATATATTTTATCCCCATTTTACAGATGAAATGATAAAGGGTTAAAGAAATGAAGTGATACAAACAAGTTCATCTCCAGTCACCTTTCCCTAGCTTCAAAAACCTGACAACATTAGAATAATTGGTCACTAGGGCCGGGGATTTAGCTCAGTGGTTTTGTCACCTGCTGCTCAAGAGCAAGGACCCGAGTTCGATCCCCGGTACCAAAATAAAAGCCTATTTCTTAAATAAGACATAGAATAATTGGTCACTTATGTCATAGTATGTGAAGTTTCAAAAAAATAAAAGAATGGCACCTATGGTTCTAAAGCCTTAATTACAATGTGATATGAAATATTAAAACATTTCTTTAAATCAATCATCTCTGTGAAGAGGTTGGCAAACTACTGCCCCTGGTCAAATCCAGTCTTCTATCCATGTTTGTGAAGAAATTTTATTGGAACAAACGCATTCCTTTATTTATGATCTATGAAAAAGCCTGAATGTGCATTTATACAATTTGTCCAATGTCCCACTTAATCATTGTCTAGAGTTACTTTTAACCTACAATGGCAGATTTGAGTAGCTGCTTCGGAAACCATACATCTTCCAAATCCAGAATAATGTGGCCCTTTACAGATTAGTATAAGATGGTCAGCATAAAATGAGTGTATCTGCCTACATATTATACTTACTTTATATGTTACAGTGTTATAATATTAACCCTGAAACTTCATGCAACTTCTTAAGTATCGTCTAAATCATAAAAGACTCAAGTTCGTTTTATGCAGTTTTAGATTTATTTTCTGTCACCCAAATCCATGTTAAACAGCACAGTCCTCTTAGTCAAAGCATCTTATTCCCCAAACATCCTACATCCTAGATAAATAAAATCTTGATTTGACAGTACTCTTACAAACTCTAGTACAGAGGGTAAATTGCTAGTGAAGAACAAAAACCAGTTAGGAAATCAGCAAACTTATTTAAACATGGTTTAGATTTTATTTTTCCATCCTGCATTTATACAATTGGATTTCTATCACTTACTGTGATTTTATTTCAGTTAATAAAAGATCTCATATTCTTCTATATCTCAATCTTCAAACAGCTACAGAATGAGTAAAACACACTTTTTCATTCCAATATTATCTGCATTTTTGTCTCTACTGATTCATTCCCTTTAGCTTGCAAACATGCTTTTATTCCTCTTATCAGAAATTATTTTTCTCTTTACCAAACTTTCTATTGTCCTATTGCTGAAGATCATCACAATTGAAGTCTCCTTCAGAACTTTCTTAAATTTCTCTTCTCTTATTCCTTTTTAAGCTTTTCCAAGTTGGTCTTCAGCCCTCCACCAGTTCCTCTACTAAAACTCTTCTCATCCTGGTTACTCATGACCTTGTTCTAGTTCCTCAGCTCTCAGTCCTCCTGCCACCTGACTTCCAACCAGCATCATCTGAAGCACTTGCTTATCTCTCATCTTCCCAATGCCTTTCTCCAGTATCTTTTATTTGCTGGGGACTTTCACTTTGCTACACTTTGCACCTAGACTGTACCTGGCACATAGTAGATGGTCAATAGACAATTGCTTAAATGAAGGAATCACCTCTTTGCATCCCCAAATAAATTCACACCACTGCTAACAAGATACTAATAAATTTTATGTGAAATCTTGTTAGCAAAGCACGCTTATGGTAAATTCAGATGATAACAATTCAGAGAAAAAACATCAAATATGTTTAACTAAATACTCATCCTTCATCACCTCATCCATATGACTTCTTGGACTTAAGGTGATAAAAGAATCATTTATTGGTTAAACGATGATAGTATTTCATTCTCTTTCTCACTACTCTACTGAAAATACTACCCATTATTGAGCAACATACACATTTGGGTAGGTCACTGATTTAAAAACATGACCCAATCTCTTCTCCTTTACTTAGCATTATGTTTACAAAAGCTATGAGAAGAGCTTTGAGAATATATCAGTGATTAACGTAGTGATAGGGAACTGTGTTAGTAAAGCCATCTCAAAAGAAAGTCAAGGATCAGGATGGTATAGTAATGAGAGTGTAGTTCCCTGAGGTTGGGTAATATGTGTTAGATAAACCTTGGAAACCACCTTACCACTCTGTTAAACAGAGGATATGCTCACTGTGGGTATCCAGTGGTATTTTTTAATTAAAATGAATTGAGTTGAATTGAACTGAAAACCAACCAAGCAACCAACATACCAATAGCCTGGCAAATTTGAACTGACTTGCATTCGATTTTAAAAGCACTTTTATTCAGCATGTACTTCTCAGATCAAAACACAATAGATGGCAAATGGAATTTATGAATCCAGACTCACACAGTTATTCATAATGGTCCTTGAGAAGACCAAAAAATGACTTTGTTCAGCATCTGCATGTTTTATGAGAAGACAGGCACGTATCATAGAAGCACTGTAAACACTGTGTGTGAACGAAGCTGGGATTGTGATGCACAGGGTTTCCTCTGGGTGGGTGACATGCCACCAAGACAAATGACATTCAAGCCAGTCGGCTGGCCAAAGTCTAAGATTGTTAACCAATTTCCATCCTGTTCTTTTTTTTTATTGGCTTTAATGAGCAGGCAAGATTTCACTGTTTAATATTTAAACAAATGTTTCTATGCTGAGATAATAAGTCATTTCTGAGACTGGACAGAACTGTTAATATTCTCCAGTATGGGTGACTGGCATTCCTACTGCAGGAAGTAGCAGAAGCTCATCTCTAGAAATGCTCAGAAATAAAGGCTCCTAGTTTGTTGAAACTTGTGCATGCAGTCTCATTCAGTGGCACACACAGCACCCCAGGTGTGTGTGGTCTGCTGCACAGGGTGAGTTCTTCTATTGTTCCACCTCCAGCAGAACAGAAAGATTGGGTTGGCCTAGCTTGTGTGGGCGAAATAGACTGATTTGCTTTCACGTGCTGCTGCTGTTCAGCACTGACCTTGATAGTGGTCTTTAACAACCCCTTTATTAATTATCCATCATCAAAGATAACTGGGTGGTGGGATTATGACTGGAGGCTCATTAGGCCTAGTTGATAAGATGATCTTTAGTGATGACAGAGGTAAAACTTATTTAAAGAACACATTTTCACACAAGGGAGGCCATCTCTAAAAGTCCACTTTGACTTAATGAAACAGTAGTTACATATTTTTTCCCCTCAAAGTTGGGTCCTGTAATCTTTGGATCAGACATGAAGGAAAAGGGCTAACTTAAGAAAATACTTCTAATCTTTTATGTACCTGAAAAAAATTGCGATGAATAATTTTGTAAAAAACACTTGACTGGTCCCGCCGCTCCTGGCCCAGAGGAAGGGGCTTCCAGGCCACCATCCCTCCTGCCACTCCAGGCCCAGAAGTAGGGGCTTCTGAGCCACCTTCCCACTGCTCCTGGTACAGAGGAAGGGGCTTCCCAGCCAACATCCCTCCCACTGCTCCAAGCCCAGAGGAAAGGGCTTTTGGGCCACCATCCCTACTGCTGCTCCTGGCCCCTATCCCACCTCTCCCAGCTCAGAGGAGGTAACCTGTGCTTGCACCAACAGCCCCCCCCCCGTCAAAATGAGAAAACATATAAATAAGTCTCAAAACCAGACTTCCAGATCACCTACAGCAACCCCAAAGGGAAATGAGATGGAACACTCTGATACTCAACCACCTGGACCCACTGAACTGGCATCAAAAGGGGATCTGGAAAAAATGAAATCAGAAATAATTTCTCAGATAACAGGAGAGACTGTGCTCCTAGTGCAAGACATGATTAATAAATCTAGAGAGGAGCTGAGGAACATGATGGAATTTCAACATAGGAAACAAATGGAATACATAAAACAGATGCAAATAGATTTCCAGGAGATGAAAATCTCCACTGAAAGTCTACACAGCAGAATGAGCCAATTTGAGGATAGAATTTCAAATATAGAAGATAAGATTGCAATTAATGACCAGGAAAAGAAAAATTGCTTCAAAATTATAAGGTAACATGAGAAATCAATCCAGCATCTGCTAGGTGATGCAAAGAAGAATAACATAAGGCTGATTGGAGTCAATGAAGAAACAGGAGAGAGTGCAGATGACATAAAAAAACTCTTCACAGAAATAATGGCAGAAAACTTCCCAAGCAGGGGAAAAAGAGCTTGACGTACGGATAAGTGAGGCATATAGGACTCCAAATAGCCTTGATCAAAAAACATCTACACATAGGCATATAATTGTTAAGATTCCAGAAACTCAACAGAAGAACAAAATTCTACAAGCAGTTAGAGAAAAGAAACAAATCACATACAAAGGAAAGCCCATCTGAATCACAGTAGACTTCTCAACACAAACCATCAAGGCAAGAAGAGCTTGGAGTGACATATTCCAAGCCCTAAAAGAAAACAGCCTCTAATCTAGATTGATATACCCTGCAAAACTATCTTTCAGAATTGATGGAGAAATAAGATACTTTTGTGACAAAGAGCACCTTAGGAACTTCATGAATACCAAACCAGCACCGCAAAGAATTTTACACAGTATCCTAGGAACAGACATTGAGGATCACAATCCCAGAAAGCAAAGCAGAATGAACCGATCTGGCATGACAAGAAATTAAACGTCAAGGGGGAGACCCCAACAAAAAGAAAAAGTCATGGCAATGACAAGTCAATACATTTCAGTTATAACCATCAACATTAATGATCTCAATTCACCAATCAAAAGAAATAGACTGGCAGAACGGGTCAAGAAGCAAAATCCAACAAGAAACACACTTAATTCAAAAGGAAACTCATAGACTGAAAGTTAAAGGGTGGAAAACAATGCACCATGTGACAGGAACCCAAAAAAAAGCAGGAGTAGCTATCCTCTTTGCAGATCAAGTAGATTTCAAACCAACACTGATTAAGAGAGACGAAGAAGGACACTACATCCTTGTAAAGGGAACAATCTAAGAGGAAGAGAAGACAATCATAAATATCTATGCACCAAACACTAGTGCACCCAACTATATAAAACAAATACTAATGGACATGAAAAGTCATATGTGCACTAGTACAATAGTAGTGGGGGACCTCAACACCCCACTGTCACAAATAGATTGACTAGACAAAAAGTAAGTAATGAAATACTAGAAATCAATCGAACTCTTGAACAAATGAACTTAACAGATGTTTACAGAGTCTTCCACCCCACAAAATCAGAATACACATTCTTCTCAGCTGCACATGGGTCATTCTCCAAAATAGACAACATACTCATACAAAGAACATGTTTAAGTAAGTGCAAAGGAATTGAAGTTATGCCCTGTATATTATCAGACCATAGTGCAATGAAATTGGAGATCCATAGCAAAAGAAACTAGAAAAATTTCATAAACATGTGGAAATTGAACAACACACTTCTGAATAACCAATGGGTCACAGAGGAAATTAAAGAAGAAATCAGACAGTTCCTTCAATTAAATGACAATGACAATACAACATATTGGAATCTATGGAGCACAAGGAAAGCAGTCTTATGAGGGAAATTCATAGCAGTGAATACGCATATTAGGAAAACAGAACGAGCCCAATTAAACAACCTGATGCTGAACCTCAAGCTTCTAGAAAAAGAAGAGCAGGACAACCCCAAAGCTCATACAAGGGAGGAAATTATAAAGATCAGAGGAGAAATCAATGCAATGGAGACTAAGAGAATCATACAAAAAATCAATGAAGCCAAGAGTTGGTTCTTTGAAAGAATCAACAAAATTGCCAACCTTTAGCCAACCTTATCAGAAAAAGGAAAGAAAAGGCCCAAATCCATGCAATTAAGAATGAAAAGGGTGAAATTACAACAGACTCAGCAGAAATCCAGAGGATCATCAATACCTACTTCCAGAACCTATATGCCAATAAGATGGACAACACAGAAGAAATGGACAGATTCCTAGATACATATGAATTACTAAAGTTGAACGAAGAAGACCTAAAAATTGTAAACAACTCAATATCAACCAATGAAATTGAAAATGTAATTAAAATCTTATCACCTAAGAAAAGCCCGGGCCCTGATGGCTTCACTGCTGAATTCTGCAAGATATTTAGAGAGGAACTGCTGCCACTACTGTTTAAATTCTTCAATGAAATTGAAAGGGAAGCAATACTCCCAAATTCATTCCTGGAAGCAAGCATCACCTCGATCCCCAAAGCAGAGAAAGACCCAACCAAAAAGGAGAACTATAGGCTAATCTCACTAATGAACATAGATGCAAAAATCCTTAATAAGGTACTGGCAAACAGAATGTAGAAGATCATCAAGAAGATCATACACCCTGATCAAGTGGGATTCATCCCAGGGATGCAGGGATGGTTCAACATATGCAAATCAATCAATGTAATACACTATATCAATAAAGCCAAGGACAAAAACCATATGATTATCTCCATAGACACAGAAAAGGCATTTGACAAAATCCAACATGCATTTATGATAAAACCCCCCCAAAAATTGGAACAGATGGTCTCTGCCTCAAACTGATAAAAGCCATCTATGAAAAACCAACAGCCAATGTCATACTAAATGGTCAAAAACTGAAATCCTTCACACTAAAATCAGGAACAAGACAAGGATGTCCACTATCAACACTCTTGTTCAATATAGTTCTGGAAACATTAGCCACGGCAATTAGACAAGAGAAAGAAAGAAAAGGAACAAAGATAGGAAATGAAGAGGTCAAATGTCATTATTTGCAGATAACATGATAGTGTATGTAGAAGACCCCAAGACTCCACCAAAAGTCTTCTAGACTTAATAACCAAATTCAGTCAAGTAGCTAGTTACAAGGTCAACACACAAAAATCAATAGCTTTCCTCTACACAAATGACAGACTCACTGAAAGAGAAATAGGGCAAATAATTCCTTTCACAATAGCATCCAAAAAACTGGAATACCTAGGAATCAACCTAATGAAAGAAATCAAAGACCTCTTCTCTGAAAACTATGGCACTCTGAAAAGAGAGATTGAAGATGATATCAGAAAATGGACAGACATCCCCTGCTCCTGGGTAGGAAGGATTAATATAGTGAAAATGGCCATACTTCCAAAACTACTATATAGATTTAATGCAATTCCAATTGAGATCCCAGCAGCATACTTCATGGACCTTGAGAAAACAATCCAAAAATTCATTTGGAACTAGATGAGACCCAGAATAGCAAAAGCAATTCTAGTTAACAGAGACATGGCAGGGGGTATCACAATCCCCAACCTGCAACTATACTACAAAGCTACTGTGATAAAAACAGCATGGTACTGGTAAAGAAACAGATCTGAGGACCAGTGGAACAGATTAGAAGATGCAGAAACAACTCCAGACACACTCAGCCACTCAATCTTCGACAAAGGAGCCAAACACCCTCACTGGAGGAAAGATAGCCTCTTTAATAAATGGTGCTGGAAAAATTGGGTTTCAACTTGCCAAAGATTAAAACTAGACCTATATCTCTCACCATGCACTAAACTAAAATCAAAATGGATTAAAGATCTAAATATTAAAATAGAAACTCTGAAGCAGTTGGAACAGAGGTTAGGTAGAGTTCTTGAAGACATTAGTGTAGGAAAAGATTTTATGAACAAAATCTCAGTTGCCCGTGAACTAGCACAAACAATCAACAAGTGGGATCTCTTCTTATTAAAAAGCTTCTACACAGCAAGAGAAAGCACCAGCAGTGTGAAGAGACAACCCACAATGTGGGAAAAAATCTTCACTTGCTTTTCCTCAGACAAAGATCTACTATCTCGAATCTATAAAGAACTTCAAAAGATCAGACCTCCCAAATTTAAAGACCCAATCCAAAAATGGGCATCTGAAATGAACAGACATTTCTCAGACAAAGAAGTAGAAATAGCAAATGAATACATGAAAAAATGTTCAATATCACTGGTCATTCGAGAGATGCAAATGAAAACAACGCTGAGATTCCACCTCACTCCACAAAGAATGGCTGCTATCATGAAATCAACCAATAACAAATGCTGGCGGGGCTGTGGGGAAAGAGGAACCCTTCTCCACTGCTGGTGGGAGTGTAGACTGGTGCAAGCACTGTGGAAATCAGTATGGAGATACCTCAAAGAACTAGGACTGGAAGTCCCATTTGACCCCGCTATTCCACTGCTGGGGATCTTCCCCAAAGAATTAAAAGAATCATACCACAGTGATATATGTGCACCCATGTTCATAGCAGCACAGTTTATGATAGCTAAAACTTGGAAACAGCCCAAATGCCCATCAACTGGAGACTGGATAAAGAAAATGTGTTTTTTTAATAAAATGGAGTACTACTCAGCCATAAAAAATGAGAAATTAGAGACATTTATAGCTACGTGGATGCACATCGAGGTGATACTCTTAAGTGAAATAAATAGGACACACATGTATAAATACTGAATAGTTTCTCTGGTATGAGAATCTGAAAGTGTAAATAAGGACTAAAATGTATAATAGGTAATGTGAAATATGAAGAAAAGGGGCAAAGGGGAAGGAAGTGGGAGGGCTAGGGGAAAAGATAGAAGGGAATGGGATTAATATGAGAAAATGGAAACATAGGAACAAAATCTTTGTAAATAGGGAGGAATGGAGGGGTTGAAGGGAGGACTGGGCAAGGGTGAAAAATAAGAACCAAGAGAGACTATGTAAAGGTGCCAATTTCCAATGATGAATGTCATTATATTGTATACCTAAAATGTACCAATGATAAAGAATAACCAATAATGCAAAATAGGAAGAAAAGGTCCAAAGGGGTAGGGGTAGTGGGAGGGTCAGGGGAAAGGAAAGAATGGACAGGACAAATGATGAGAAATGGAAAAAATGGAAATACAGTCTTTGTAAATAGGGAAGGGTGGAGGGGGTAAAGGGAGGGCTAGGAATGGGGGAAAAATAAGAATCAAGATGCATTATGTAAAGGTACAATTCCCAATGAGAAATGTAATTGTGTTGTATACCTAAAATGTACTAATAAAAGAATTTAACAACAGCAACAAAAAACAAACATATGACTGCACTCCTAAGTAGATATTGTCTCAAATAAGGTTGTGGATAGTTAAAACAGACTTTAAAATGCTGTATCTATCCCTGTGGATTTTTAAGAACCCAACTCTGGAGGTAAAAATGGAGATATTACTGTCCTCTTATGGCTACCATGCTTTAGCTAGTTTTTTTTCCCTGGAAAAGATGACGTCCAGGATGGAAGCTTACTATTGTGAAGAACCATGTAGACCATTTAAGTTGGACAACAGAAACAAAAAAAGTGATCATTTTGAATCATAAGAAAAATACAGTAGTACTTCAATTCATGAACTTGAGTCTTTCCACAATTCTGGTCACAAACCGAGTTGACAAATTGAATTCAATGGCTAGGTTCGATGTTGACCGTATGGGGAAATTTGATTCAGTTCTGCTCCTGTTTGGTTTGTGACCAAAACCATGGAGAGAATTGAGTTTGTGAACCGAAGTGCCACTGTAATTTGTTGATGTTTACTGTTTACTTGTCTTCTTTGATAGTAATTTATATGCATTGCCAATGTAAAATATAAAATCCCTGCAATAGTATGGCATATAAATTCTAAAATATACATACTATGCTATCCAACAAATAAGATAATTCCTCCAACCAAAAGCCTCTAGGAAATACATAAGAAGATTAAAGAACACTTTCTGAGGAAGTATATGAATTGTGTGTATTCAACTTTACTCTCTTACTGATATATCTGAAACTGATGATTTCAGTGTGGCTACCTGGTGCCAGGAAACCATGTAACACTACCTAGCCACAAGAGGAAATTTTTCTTCTAAATTTTGTCGAATAGGTTATTTAAAAGGCATTGTTTAAAACATAACTTCCTAGCCTCATCGCTTATGTTGATTCCTGACATATGTGGTGAAACACAGGAATATGGATAGCTAATGACTGAAGATCGCCATCAATTGAAGATGTATACATTTCATGACCTAATGTATTTACAGGCAGTGAATAAGAAAAAGTGAAGAAGGCTAAGATGTCAAAAGAGGGGAGACCCAGAACAGTTTGCATTCTTGCATTTATTCTGAATCAGTCTTAGATTTGTGCTAAGGAACACGGTCTCTTGTTTGCACTACTGTGCCCTACTCCATAGCTCCTATTTCTTTTACTTATGCAACATTAAACATCTGGAAGCTAAATCATTGAGAAAAGTGAGTGAAAGGAGGGAATGTGTTGCTGTAATAGCTACCATTTATTGAGCATAAAGCTCTGGTAAACACATTGTCCTGTTTACTACGTCTTTATTAATACATTGTATTTTTACAGTTTACCAGTAAGGAAACAGAAGCTCAGGGAAGTGGTTTATCTATGGTCACATATCGACAGGTGACAGTTGGGATTCCAACCCAAATGTGTCCCTTGCTAGTACAGTATATATTGGTGAGATGATAAACCACAGGTTGTGAGGGAAGACACTTGGATCCCTTTTCTAGGTTGCCTGATGATTCACAGTGTGTCCTTAGATCATGGTTTAGGTTCTTTTATGCCTTTGTTTCCATATTGTCCTATCTGCAAGCAACTTGACTAGTAGCTAGTTTCAAATGATTTTTAATACACAACCAGTGGAAGTAAATTCAGGACTCCCATTTGGATTCCAAATGTGGTATGAAAATAATTAAGATTTCAGAAATCTTAATTTGTTTTCAAAAGGGCAGAAATTGCTCACAGGTTAGGAAGCCCAGTGAAATAGTTCCTATTTGCCTAATGGAACCATTTGATCAGCTATTATTTTCTTTCAACTCTATTTCATACTTGTAGCTACCATCTGAAACAGAGCATTTTGTTCAACTGGCAAAAGGCAGAATGATCTTCCAGACACTCTTGCCTAGAAGTAGCCTCTCTCTAATGAGTTGCTGTTTTTATTAAGCATTTTGTGGAGTTGATTCATCCTCTTGGATGACAAGAGATACAAACATAACACAATGTGATTTTCCTATGCAGAAGCTGTTTGCATGCTATGTAACAAGTCCCCAGTGAATCTCTGGATATCAGTGATATTTGTACAGATTGAAAGAGGTTTGCACATAGCTTTGAAAGAATTAAAAATAAGCACCTTCAACTCTTCTTCCCAGTGTCGAGGCATTTTCTTTGTAAGTGGGAGCTGGGGGATCAGAAAAAGAATATGAAATTAATGTGAAGAAAGCAGATGTCCAGAGCCCTAGGGACTAGAAATGTACTTCCTGCACAGGAGAGCTGTAAAGTGTAAATGAGTCTAGGAAAGACATGTGATTATGTGAGGGAGTAATATCTTTGGGTAGATCCTAGGTCTGTAGGGGTTTCATTTTTTCACCATCATTCCAATTTTAGTATATGTGCTGCCAAAGCGAGAACTCATTTTTTCACCATCAAGTCAATGATGGCACCAAAAACATATTTGTGCTCATTATGTTAATGGATGACCCCAGGCTGACTCAGAAAAAATAAAACTTCAGAATTATTTTACCACTGTGGAGAGGAACTTCATGCAGATTCTAAGGCTGTGTTCCAGGCAATACACATAGAACAAAAAATGTTCTAGCAGTAGAAAACCATTTAGGGTTTATAACAAACTTCACACTCTTCTGAGATCACAAATGCACAGCAGTGGTACTGTTTCCAAAGATACATACATACCTTCTGTACAATGTTGAACCAGACAGGAAGCATATGGTAGGTTCCTTTTTCTTTAGTCATTAGAACACAGGGGAAGAAGAAGTGTATTTCTCAAATGAGAAAAATCTAGGTCAACCAAAAAGAGAAGATTTGCAAAAGTGAAACTTGTTGAACATCAGAAACGTATGGTTGGGAATGTGATCATCATTCCTGAAGGTCTCTTAGAATCGGAGAATTTCTGGTCTACCTGGGGTATCTCGGTGCCAAAGAGACTTCTGGCACATGGGTCCTCCAGGTCTAGATGACTCTGCAAAGCCCCTTCACCTAGTGTTTCTATGGACTTCAAGAAGGCAGAGCTCATGCCCTCTCTGAAAGCTCCCTGCATCCTCTTCTCTCGTCCCAGTTGCAAAGAGCAACCGTGACAGCATAGATTTTGATGTATTTGTTTTCATCTCTGTTAACTGACTCTGAAGTTGGGGCAGATTCGCACTTCTTCCCACTCACTTTTGTCCCAAAATGGGCCCAGATGAGTTCATTGTCTCGTTCCTTGCCCTAACTCTGACTTCACCGACTGAGGTGAGGTGAAGAGGCAACGGAAAAGAGAAGGAAAGAAAGAGGAGAAAACAGAGGCGCCACCTAGAGGATGGCTGAGGACTTGAGCCTTACTCTCCATTTGTACATCCTCTTCATGGGCCCTCAACCGTGGACCAACAGTGCCATGGTTGTTTCTCCAGGGTCCCCTTCCAAACAGCTTATGTCCTCAAACTCTGAACTCTGCATGTGCCAGTTCTTTCACATTGTCAAAAAAGCATTCATTCCCTGATTCTAGAATCAAAGACACTCTGAGCCAGAAGAGACTCTGGAGACAGATTATCCAGTCAAATAATTTGATTTTACCAATGAGAAATGAAGGGCCAGAGCAGAAAAATAGCTAGACCAAAAGCATCGTGCTCCAGCACATCATAGGAAGGGTTAACTCTGAGAATGGAGGCTCCTTGTGTACAAAATATCTGTTCATCTTTTCCTTTCGCTTCCCAGGATTTAGTACAGTGCTAGATACATACTGTGCCTTCAGTAAACACTTGTTGGATCAATAAATGCTCAATCATTCCTTAAAACCTTTCCAGTGTTCTTCCAAATGAGTGCATATGTTGGCTTTCCAAAAAAAACAGGAAAAAAAAAAACCACCACTAACAACTAGCTGAGGACCAATTTGACTCCCTCACCCCAGATCGAGCCCTGAAAAGACCTAATATTTTATCTTGGAATGTTCCACTGTGCTTCCAAAAATTTCTAATATGTAGTGGTGTGGTTTTACTTAATTCTGCTAAAAAAAATACAACCAAGTTTGGCTACATGGTTTCTTCACAAAAGCTCTGTTGTTATCACCAGCTTCAAATTTTGCCTGTGAAAAATTATCACCATGTAACCCTAAGTTTTAGAGTTTTGATTCTCATGTTTTGCCTCTTTCCCTTTAATCTGCCTAAAAATATCCCTTGTCAAATAGAGGGCACTCGTTTACCTTGGTTTAGAGTAAAAGTAGGTTCAGAGTCCCAGATGCCATTTGCAGGTAATTATCACTCTGGATAAATTCTGATATCAGGAAATCGAAAATCTTTCAAACCATAACAAATTACAGGTGAGGCTGATTCTTTGTAGTACTCAAGAATTCACTGGTAAGGTTCCATTAAGTATTGCCATAGGGTATAAATGTGGTTTAAAACAAATGGAGCTTTTTAGGAACACATCTTTTGTGCAAATGAGGGAACATTTCTGACACAACTTCGAAGTAGGCAAAGACATCAACTGTTACAGCATATCTTAGGAGTGACTGAAGGAATATGTAGCCAGGGTGAGTGAAACTTTGAAACATGAGGACTCTTTCAGGTAATGGAGGCCAGTGAAGATCTAAAGACTCCCCCTACTTATGAACCTTTTACTGCTTGTTCTACAAGCCAGTTAAATCCAGAAATGAGGGGCAAATTAGAGATTCATCATGAGTGAACAGGGAAAGAGTATTTTAACTGGCCCTGGAATGTCAAGTGCCCTCACCCTAGCTAGCTTTGACTGCCACTGATATGTTTGTATTCCACGTTTTAAAAAAACTTGAATAACATAAGAAGACACAAAATACAGTATGATAGAGAAATAAAACGTACAGCTGCCCCTTGAGTTACAGTGAGGTTACATCCTTGTAAACCCATTTATTGTAAATTGAAAACACATCGTGAATTTCTAAAAATGCATTTAATACCTTGAACTTGCCAAACATCACAACATAGCCAAGCAACAGACCTTAGAGGACAGCTTGCTGCTGCTACCCAGTGTCATGAGAGAGGACGGCACTGCATATGGCCAGGCCAGGAAAAATCCCAGTGCAAAATCTGAAGTGTTTTCTGTTGAACACATATTGCTTCCTTACCATTGTACAGTCAAAAAAGCTTAAGTTAAACAATAATAAATTGGGGGTCATCTGTATATGAGAAGTCAAGTGGGGATTTAAAAAACAAGAGAGTAGGGGCTGGGGATGTAGTTCAGTGGTGCTGCGCCTGCCTGGCAAGCACAAGGTCCAGAGTTTGAACCCCAGTGCCAGAAAAAACAGGGGGGTTGTTTGTTTCCTAAATGCTAAAAGAATAATTTCCAGAAAGGTGCTCAGAAAGAAATAGGCTTCCAAAGTCCTCCTACAGATGACATTGGGTAAGTCATAGATAACATTCCTAATGAAACCCTTACTGTAGACCAGTGCTTCTCAAGTTTTAAGTGTGCATCAGAACCAACTGGTATCTTATTAAGCCTCACATTGCCATAGCCACCCCTGAAGTTTCTGAAGCAGGAAGTCAGGGATGGGGTCCTGGTGTTGATATTTTTAACAAACTCCAGGGTGAAGGTGGTGTTCCCATCTCAGGGACTATGCTCTCACAACTGTAGATGTAGATGCACGGCTACATTGCTCAGGTCCTTTTCTTAACGCATCCTTCAGTAGGCACTAATGATAATGCCCCAGTGGAGACTGAACTGTCCCACTGACTTGGCACAATAGAGCTCAGGTGCATTCCCTCTGCAGGTTTCAGCCCACAGAGGGTGGGACCACTGGGGCTGCACTGTCTTCAGCAGGGGCTTCACTGCACACATCATCCTTTGGCTTATTCGTTGTGCTCTCCAACAAACTTACAGATTTCTTTCCCACTCATCAAATTCCTCTGAACTCAGCCAAGAAACCAAACCATCTATCACCAGCAATCATAAGAACAAGTTTTTTAATCAAAGACTTACTTTTGAAATGTCAGAACTCAGTACTTAAATTACTTGCTACTTGGACATTCTTATTATTCTCCTATTATTCATCTCTTCAAGACTAGAATACTTTGTATTTCCAACCACAGTTCAAAGTCTGAGTCATAGCAAAGACTGCCTTATAACTCTGACACACCGAAGTCAGTGCCTTGTATTAAATGAACACTCAGTTATTTCACTGCTAAACAAAATTCTTTCAAAGAAAATTGTAAGAAATCCATGACACGGTAACTAAAATCAACAGAAGAAATTGCCCTTTGCTCTTATAACATGTCTTCTTTCTCATAAAGCTGGAATATTTTAGATCAACTATGTTTTATTGAGAGGGAGAGTACCTAGAAAAATATTAATGATGTAGCCAAGTGTGTGTGTGTGTGTGTGTGTGTATATATGTATATATATATATATATATTTGTTCTTGTCTTCTAAATAATTATTTCATATATTTAAATTTTTTTCATACTTTAAAGCTGAAAATATTTATTGATTGAACACGCACTGCACATGTACTATATATGAATAGGAAAGCATAGAGCATGTGCTTAAGGATCTCACACCACAAAACACAGAATTGACACATAAGCCATGCTTGCGTCCCATGCTAGACTAACAGTAGAAGACAGGCACGCAGAAAAATCGAGTGTGTTGTCTGTCTGAGGCTGCAGGGGTGGGCTCTAGAAGGCTACCATATTTGTGTTATCAGAACACAAACTGGGGGTGGCATTGTTTGGAAATGGGCTCATACTGTTAGGAATTGGCATGCTTTATGCCATAATAGGAGAAAACAGCAAATAAATCCATTAATCACTGTTAATCAGCAGTCTACTATGCATGGAGAATAGAAAGACTGAGCCAAAACACTGAGTGATGTGTTCTGAGAAGAGCCAGTGGGATCTCTGGCCAAAGATCCCACACCCATTGCATGGTCCTGACATTTCACTCTTAAGAAGTTATTCCTGTACATCTGGATGGCTCTCTAGTCTCCAAAAGACCTCAGAGGAAATGTCATTTCTCCTGACATACTTACTGTTGGACGGATGTTCCTTGGGCTGGATGATTCTTTGTTGTGATTCTTTGTCCCATTCACTCTGGAATGTTTAGCAGCATTTTTGATCTCTACCCAGCAGATGCCAGTAGTAACTCACATCCCAGTCTTGACATCAACAAATGTCCTGGGTATTTCCAGTGTCTTCTGGGACACCAAAGTTGCCTCCCATTGAGAATCATCTTCCTAGAAGATATTATACCTTCTGCTCTGTGACCAAAGATGAGCTGTCCAGTGTCTGGGGGCGCAGACCCTCCTTCTTTCCTCAAGCAGCCAAAGAGGAGTGAGTGACAGAGTAATGAAGAGTGAAGTTATTTGCCCAGCCAATCTTATCTGCTATATCAGGTTTGGCTGTCAGTGTGGTGGCAGGTGTCATAGACAGGTGGCCACCATTTCCTCTTGAAATTTAGGAACCAGAGCATCAGTGCAGGACAGCTCTTGAGAGAGGGAGAGGAAGTAATTTTATATTTCAAATCAAAACTGCTCAATTTTACATGAACTTGGGGAAGAGTCGCAAAACTGAATCTGTTCACTTTTGCTTTATCACATACTTGGGAGGAGCTTGATTAATGATTTATTGCTTAACCAAACTTCTTTCATGCACATAATTACATTTCTATATTGTTAATAACCATAGAAGTAACACTGCAATTCACACATGTCTAATACTTTGAAGATTTTAAAATCCTTCTCATATAATATCTTCTGAAAAGAAGATCCGCAATATATTCTCATGTTTTGAAAAAAATCAAAACAATCTGAAAACGGACACAGTGAAAAGTCTCTTCCCCACTGTTGCCCCATTCCCTCCATCTCCTCCCCACTATAAATATTGGATAAATATTGCATGAGCTTCTTTGGTACCTTTTCAAAAAATTTTTATGAAAGTACCAGAAAATGAAAGTATATGTTCATATTTTCCTATTTCTTACACAAAAGATGCAATGCTATACATTCACCTCCATAGTTTGGTTTTGAGGTTTTCCCCCTCACTCGTTCGGAGATTGTTCTTAGAGACAGATTTCTCATCATTTGTTTTTATACCTACATTGTCTTCCATTATGTGGACATGCCACCATTACCGAGGCAGTCCTCTACCAGTGAATCCTTGGTTTTTCCCAATCATTTGCTATTGCAAGCAATGCTGGAATGATTGTCCCTGGCCTTGTATCATTTTATGTGTGTCTTATTACCTTAATCTGATCCTTTTACATCAGTCTCATAAGGTAGGCAGAGAAAAGATCATCCCCTCCTTTACAAACTTGATTCTTTTGACTGGCTGGCTAAAAAAAAAATCCATGTATAATGTATACCCTATTAATTATTTATAAGTGTATAATTCAGTAGTGTTAAGTATATTTTCATTGTTGTGAAACAGATCTATAGAACTCTTTCATTTTTCAGAACTGAAACTCTGTGCCCATTTAAAGCTTCCCCTTTATCCCTGACAATCTCTGATGAGCATCTATTTCCTAGTTTTATGAATTTGATGACTTTAGACACCTCATATAATTACAATCACACAGTATTTGTCTTTTTGTGACTAGCTTTTCTCGCCTAGCAAAATGTTCTCAAGAGTCATCCACGTGATATGTACCTTCTTCTTAAGGCAACATCGTAGATTATTATATGTACATACACTTTGCTTATCCAGTCACCAATAAATGAACATTTGGCTTTCTTCCACCTCCTGGCTGTTGTGAATAGTGCTGCTATTAACATGAGTGCAAAAATATGGCTGTAAGACACAGCATTCAATTCTTTTGGATGTATGCTCAGAAGTGGTATTGCCAGACCATGTGGTCATTCTACTGTTAACTTCTTGAGGACTCTTCATACGTATTCCACAACTGCTGCAACATTTAAAACTCCCTCCGGCAGTGTGCAACAGTCAAATTTGATTCTTTAACATTATGATGTTGATAGCATTATAGGAAACCAAGGCCGAATGGCAGCATCATAGATAATACAAGGCCAAATTCAAAGTGGACCCAGATCTTTTGCTACAATATACTGCCCTAAATCATTCTATTTTCTGCACTAAAACTCGGAGTAATGCAAACAGTACAAACCTTACTTTCTATCATCACTGTTTGATTCTTTCTGTTTAAACTCTCTGTAATCATTTCAGTGAATAGATTTGTATGCCCTTTGAGAGTGCGAATCTTCTGTTTCTCAAAGCCACTAATGAACTGTGATAGCACCACTACACTTCATACTCCGAACACATAGAAGATTGGTACACTAAGTATGGGTTGTTATTCACGTTCAGTTACATTCCTCCTCCACTACTCATAAATTAACTGAAATCTTAAACTTGGCAACAGGATGATGTGCATGGCCCAGAATTGGAGAAAGAGCCCTAAATAGTTAACATGGTAACCCAGCTAGACATGTTTGCTCACCCCACAAGCTGTGGTCTGTGGGCTGGCCACGTGGAGCCAGAGGAAGAACTAACTTTTGGCTGTACTGTTGGATTTTTCCACCAAAGAATTATTGCAGGAAGACAGGTCACAAAGTCAAGGCATATATTACTGAGCAGGGAATACCATCAGAGGCAAAAACAAATACCAGCCGGAAAAAAGGAAAACCCGACCCGCTCTGTCTCACACGTCTCCCCTCAGAGATGTTAGTAGTTGGAAGCTGTTTCAATAATGATAGCCCAAACTGGTGACAGTGCTCTCTAGAACTGTCCCTGCAATGCAATTTTTTTATATCTCCTTGGTCTGGCAGCCAGTGAAGCAAAGGAAGTCACTGCTGTGGGGAAGGATGTGGCTGTTGCCCAGCAGGGCTAATACTTTGCTGATCTACACACTCCTTAGCTCAGCTTGCAAAGGATTTCATGTTCAAGGAGCTTGCTGCTCACTATAAAATAATAATGTCTGACTCTGGCAGGCACATGTCCATATTTCCAAAGAAAAATGGCTTCCATGTGTGAATGAAATAGTTAATCATTACCTACCAAGGACTGAAACCTGACATATCAAGCAATCCAGAAATCCATTCACCTATAGGAGAAATTCAGGAAACTTGTTCATTTCACACTTGACAATGGAAGGAAGTGAGGAGAAAAGTTCTGAAAAATTCATAACTGCACTCTGGCCCATCTATGGATTTGCTACCTGATTTTTCGCTTCCTCTTTGATCCAAGGAAAACTGAATCCAGTCCAAGGCCTTGGGAAATAAGCTTTGACCCTTCAAAGACCAAGCCTGAATCTTTTCATAAATAATCAAATCCTTTAACAGTTCAATTTTTTTTTTTTTGAGATAGGGTCTTATTATGTTGTTCAGGCAGGCCTTGAACTCACTCTGTACCCCAGGCTGGCCTTGAAATCTCAGCAATTCTCCTGCCTCAACCTTCCCAGTGGTGAGATTACAGGCAGATAGCACTATGCCTGGCAATTTCTTATGTGAGATACGTAGTCCCAGAAAGCAATGGCACACAAAATTATTATTATCCAAGTACCCATTGTGACCCCATTCTTAATTTTCCACAGGGCTAAATCAGTGGACTCTTCTGAATCTCAGAATTTATCAAGTCTGAAAAATTGAGGCAAATGAAATAATGGTACGTAAGTGAAATTAATATTTTAAATCAAGGGTCCAGGCTACCAAAACAATGTCTTATCCAATTTACATTTTTGTACGGGGCATGTTATAATTATCATTATCATTACTAATTTATAGGTGAAAAAATTGAAGCATGATATTTAAATAATTTGCCCAAGTCAAAATAAGTAAGTGATAGTAATTTGTAGATAGAGTTCTTTTTTTTTTTTTTTGGTATCAGGGATCGAACTCGGGACCTTGCACTTTTGAGGCAGGTGGTGGAAGCACTGAGTTAAATCCCTGGCCCTGCAGATAGAGTTAATATCGTCTTCCTAAACTTCTTTCTAGTGTTCACATACTATTATTATGTCAGAATTAAAATATCAGAACTTGCTGCTGTCTTATTGTCAATAACATGTCTCCCATTATAAATTACATATTATAATAATCACACATTTCTCTTTAATCCCATCCCTAACAAAAGAAAGTTTAATACAATGATTTATTTCCATTCAAAAATTAATGTCTTCATGTGAAAAACCATTCTGAAAGCAATTGCAGCTGGTATTTGGGAAATTTCTGAGAAAATTTACTATGTTTTTGAGCTTATGCATGCATCAATGAGAAAGTCAGATGAAAAAAGACCTTTTAAGAAACTTACATTTTAATAATAAAATACATAAAAATAAACAAATAGAAAAATTAATAACAGTATTTAAGAAAATGACAATTGCTATAAAAACAGAATGTGGGTACTGGGAGGAATCATTCCATAACAAAAATATGAAAAATTATGACACTGAAAAATAAATACATACCAGGATAGAACCTAAATCTTTAAAGCTAAAATTCAAAGTAGTAAGCATCCAATTTGGAAACTTGAAAAACAGCAGAAAAAATAAAGAATGAAATCATAAAGCTAAATTTGAAATTGGTAAAATAGAAAGCAAAGAGGAAATAGATAAGGAAATCAAAAGTTTGTTCTGCACAAACGCTAATAAAGTTGACAGCATTCTGGCAAAACGGATCAGGACAAAAAGACACATGTTTTGAAACACATAATGTATCAAATAGAACTTGAGAGAACTTGTTATAGAAAAGTAGCCATTTAAGATATTAAATCAGTCATTTAAATCACAACATACGCAACCAGAAACCCACTAGAAACATCCTTGTAGGTGATGTAGATTAAGGGGAATCGTCTTTATAAAATCCCTCCAAAGGCTGCAGAGATTTCAGGGCCAGGGCTTAGCAGATGTTTTCATAAAGGACAAAATGGTAAATGTGGTATGGGTCACAGGCGGTCCCTTTTAGGTTATTTTTGTTTTTTTTTTATTTCTGCAACCATTCAGAAATATAGAAATTCACTTTAGCTCATGAGTTATACAAAAACAGGCCACGGGTTTATCCTGCAGACTCTGGGGTGCCCAGCCCTGCTTTTTAGACTGATCATTCTGGCAGCATTCCTAGAAATTCATTAACGGGCTTTCTGAAGGAGTGAGTACATCAAGGAGGGGAAAGAAGTGGGAGCCAGGTGACAGGCACCGTAATATAAGAGGCATGAAAAAAATTCCCAGGAGGGAAGAACAGACACGTTCAAGAGGCCTGGAGAGCAGCGCATCCCGATGCGAACTGACCATGGGAGGAGAAATGTCTAGATACTTAACTCCAAGAGAAGGATGGACCCCATCGATTCCATTGATGCATTATTTGTCTACGTGAAAAGTTTTACTGATTGATTAGGGGGGAGGGTTTTGAGAAAGAATTTATATTCTCTGCGTAGGAAACTAAACAAATTGAAAAGTAAAGCAATAACTCCAGGAAAAATGATCAACAAAGAAAGTGAACTCAGTATCCCACGTGGCTCAATTATTAATAATAACTCGAGTAGGAATGGGGAAGCATGTAATAATGTTAAACCCTCATTTTTAGAGCAAAATGTCACAGAAGAATAAGCAGTTTTAAAAATCAAGAAATTATTATTGTATAACCACATTATTTAAAACATGGATAATTACATTATTTCAAAGTAAATATGAGAAGGCGGCTAATGTTCTATTGTTGAATGTTCCCACTCATCAGTTTTGTACCTGATTCTTAGTAATGACAAATTTGTCTGGTTTCTGAGGAGCTCATAATTCCTTTCTTGAGCTCTTAAAAATTTATTATTCATTGTCTGTCCATGATGTGTAAATATAACTTGTATCATTGGAAACATACATTTTTGACTTTATGGAAATGCTATTATTCTCCTAATATTATTGTATTTGAATGTTCCAAATGTCTCCCCAGTAGACATGTTAGGTTCGAGATGATGTCCATAGTGCCAAACTATTATCTGTGCCTTCTGGTAATAGATTCCTTTCAAACTTCAAAATCCTGGATAATGATATGCAGTGCATTAACTATTCTCATTCTCTTATTATTTTGTTATGAAATTTTGTTTTATTTTCACATAAAAATAAAAAATAAAAATAAAAAGTTCAATTCCAAATATTTCCAAGAATATAAATGTAAAATAGTAGCAACCTAGAAATTTTTGTCTCCCTGTTTGTCAGTATCTTCTGTAATGTCTCTTAATTTGCTTTATTAAAAGCTATTCATCATAATTGAAATCTGGGAACAGTGGGAGGTAATGTTTTTGTTACCTCCATTTATTTGGATAATTGATAACTCTTCATTTTATTTCACCACCTTAAAATTAAGAACACTTTATTTTCCAGCCTCAGAAAAAGTTAATTAGGAAAATAAAATGCCCTCAAGCTCTTTATAGTTTTCTGCAACTGTGTTCATTATGAACTAAATTGAACCATTTGTTCTTATTTGCCTATAGTTCTAATAAATTATTTTCATTTCCTTCTTTTTCCTCCTATGTTTTTGTTTACTTGCTTATTATATAGAAGTTTACAATAGTTTATCAGAAGTTTGTGCATATTTCTATGTAGCTATGTTTCAAATATTATATATTATAATTATATGTTTGTGTCTAATTGTAGAAATCTATGACCTATGTATTTATGTTGTTCTATTTTCTCATAGTTGTCAATTCTCTTTGAGCCTTTCATGGCTGGTGGCTGTGTATAATTATGTGTAGTTACTGATTTACTTATCATTTTCTTCTTGCACTATCTACAGTGTCATTTGCAGCAACAACTACAAATTAATTTTGGAAAGAATGAAATATGAATAAATGCAACAAATACAATGGAAATCATAAAACAATGTGGGAAAGGTATATATGGACTATAGTTAGGAGGCTGTGTTCAGTCGGTAATTTGTAATCCTAAATCACAATGGATAATATTTTGTTGAAATCAGATGCTTGGATTATACAATAGCAAACAGTAATCATGTGTATAACCAATTCCTTTTTGTTTAATCATTTTTGTCTAGACTTCATGTCCCACATATCTTGATCCCATAGATCCCATAGTAGTTCCAGGATACCTAGAATTTCTAGCCTTATGAGTATCTCTCCTCTCCATATTCCTATGCATTTTGATAAATGTTAGCAATTTGTATAGGATAAAGAGCCATTCAATGGAGCTACAGGATGGAGACCAGTCTACCATCTCTTTGGTATAAATTCTTATTGGCCCATTTCAAAATGCCCGCAGGTGGCCAGTTTGTGTTGAATCACAGCACACATTCCAGTGATTGTAACACTGTGACCCAGTAGATAAAGTTGCCAAGTTTCTCCCTGAGTTAGAAAAGACATCAAATGGCTTTCTTTCCCCAAGTTCTCAGCTGGAGAGAGAACAAAACAACCTGTTCATTGCCTTGTATAGGAATTTGAATCTAATCAAGGGTTGAATATTAATCATGTTTTTACAGGAAGAACTACACCAGGAAGCTTTTCTAGCTGGGGGAAAAATGGGAATGAAAATAAAGCAATACACTTCACAACTTTGAGAGTTCTGAAGATGACTCATCCAGCAGTCACTCCAGGAATGCCTGGCTGTTACCAGATGACTGCTTGGAGAGTCAGACTGGACTCATGAGATCCAGATTGAGGGAAGGAGTCTCTATCTTCTACCAGACCTTTGCTCAAACTTGTTGAGATACAAACCAATCTGGTGATGGAGGTTGTGGTCTTCCAGGGCATATAGGGAGTGCTGGTTTCTTGGCTTTTAGTTGACTGTGGAAAACTGTACTTGTCCCATTTCTTTTCCCTGTGTTGTGGCCTATCTTTGTGGGACTTCACTTGGGTACAGCACATGTCTGAGAGTGCGTGTGTGTGTGTGGTGGGTGATTAATTTTTATTTCTCCTGTCACATTGTCTTATGATGCTTCATGTTTATTGTGTAGTACAATTTTACTTATATATCATTTGCTTTTTTCATTTAATTCTCTTATCTACCCAAGTCAACTGTAAGTTTATGAAGAGGAGGGGTACTACTTTTTATTCTTTTGTGACACTGTTCCCCTCCCCCAGTATCTAGCTAGAATTACAAATTAAACACATTCTGAATTTCAAAAGAATAAAAAAAACGTGCAATATTCACCTTATAAAGGAATTTAATGAAATGGGAAAACTTGGAGGTGATGCATTTCCCACGAGCTCATCTGACTTCTGTTGGAACCTATGACACAAACATGCTGGGTGACAAGGTGATTTTTGGCCCCTGAGTGAGCTAGTGCACTGGACACTTCTTCCTGATGCTTAAACATCAGTGATGCCCCCCTCTGGTTTTGACTTCCCACTGAACCCAAAAGCAAAATCTCTGAAAAATGTATCTAAAATATAAAATAATCAAAGCATTCCTGTTAAGAATCTGTTTTGTCCATGGATTATTTTTCACAAATGGTAGGGGTTATAAAATAAAAACAAAACAGCATCACATCCAAAGTGGAAATCAATACAGTGAGAATATGAATATGGTTTAGAGTGTATTTATTTAGAAATAAGCTGTAAAATAAAGTGTTTCTAAGAGGCTGCCTTACTAATTTAACTATTCAAGGCTCAGGAATAAGCAGACATAACTGAGTTTCACAATAGTCTTTTTTTGTATCCTACTCTGTGGCAGGAAGTCGGTACACACATGTTCAATGACAACAATGGTTCTGTGATTAAGTAAAGTTTGGAAAATGGAACTTACTCTTATCGCACATTTGAAGAATTCTCCATGCCTATAATTATAGCAACAATTTTGAGAAATCTGCTCAACTTTTTTTAACTCAATGTTTCCCAAACTAATTTGCCTAAAGTTTCCCTTCCTTTTATTTTTAATTTAAAAAAGAAAGGCACGAGAGTTCCAAGAGCACACAGAACTCAATTTTGATAATGTTTGCTAAGGAGTTTTTTCTTTAATTCAACTCTTTTGACAACAACCAAGGGGGTTAGTTGAGAAAAACCAAAATTGCTGTCTGTAGTGTGAAATTCATGCAGTTCCCTCTACATATGCTCTTGTTGGTACCACAAATATCCTCCACTTCCTAAGATACAGGTGATAGTGTGTAACTAGTTGGGGACAGAGTAGTTTCCACCCTACCTAAACTTTCTTTTTCCCCTTTTGCTTTTTTGTTTACTGGTCTTGTAGATGCTTTTTTGTGGAGCATTTCTTTTTTTATTTTTGCCCCACTTAACTAAATGTATGTTATGGTTTTAGATTGATACTGTCCCCCAGAATTTTCATATGCTCAGAGACAGGGCTTTTGGAAGGTGATTGGATCATCAGAACCCTATATTATTCATCTGTGGATTCATCCACTAAAGAGGTCAGCAGCTCTTGTGCTGTTAGGGGGTGGGTCCTAGACAGAGGTGGATCACTGGGTTGTGGCTAGAAGTATGTATTTCCCTCCCCAGCTTCTCCCATCTCCTGCTGCTTTCTGATAGCTGTGTTGTGAGCAGCTTTCCTCCGCAGCAGGCCTTTCCATGTCATTTCTGTGATTGAGCCTGCCAACCATGGACTGAAACTACTGACACCATGAGCCCAAATAAACCTCTCCTCCTTTAATTCCTGGTTGGTGGGTATTATGTCTTAGCAACAAGGAAAGTAATTAAGCCAATGTAGAAAAATACTAATATTCACTTAGTAGCCACAGGAATGAGAGGGTGCTTATTGCTAAATCTCTTCATCTTTCCTATTTTTCTGTGTTCTATCTGCCATAGAGATGATGTTTGCAAGGCAGCAAGAAAGATACAATATCTATTCTCTTGATACTGTCTTTTCCTTGTCCTCAGAAATATTCTGTGATAATTAATATCCATGTCTTCAATTACTTCCCTCAATTCACTTCACTATTTTAGCCCATAAATACATTCAAGTCTTCTCTATGCTGAATTAAACAAATGGATTTGACCTTAGTTATAACATTACTACTCTCTTTCTAGCCTCAGCCAGATTTCTAGGACAAAGTTATTTTTACTCTTTTTACTTGCATCTCCAATCAATAATTCTACCCTCTGTACTCTTGTTTGTTCCTCATTCTTCTTCAGTCCCCCAGACTGATACTGTCCTGAGCACATCAGTAACCCTGTCTCTGTCATCATCTCACTTGATCTTTCTGCTGTGACTGACCCATGAACCAGAACTCTCATGAACTCCATCCTTGCATGGCTTCAGTCACCACATGCACTCTTGGTGATTTTATTCTTGGTTACTCCACGAGAGTCTCTGTGTCCATCCAACCCTAAGTCTCACATTCTCTGATATTTGCCCTGGTTCACTCCTCTTGCTGTACTTGCTCTTTCTGGACAATTCATTCCAGTCTCAAATATTTATTCTCCACTTGCTCGCTGATCACCTGCAACGGTTGGACTCCAGCAAGAGCACCTCCCTATATCTCATACTCACATAATCAGATGTCTCCAGGCTGTCCTTTCTAGATGTCCACAGGAACTCACAGTCCATCTTCAAAATGGAGTTTTTCTTTCCTCTTTCCTTCTTCACAAAGACCTGGCTCTTCAATGGAACCCTTACCACAGTTGGCTTTTTCACTCTAAAGAGAAGCTTGTGGTCCACCTTGCCATGGTCAGCCACTTCTCTTCTTTCCCTCACATCTGTGGGTCACTTGACCTTTTCAATTGTGTCACCTCACCATACAAAATAGCCTCCTAACTTGTGGTATGACTTGTTCAAATTCATTCACTGTACAGACGCTAGAATAATCTACCTAGTATAATTTGCCCAGGCACTGCCAGGCAAACAAAATGGAGGCTGCTATCTACAGCAACAGGGCTCGTCTAAGTGGGCTACAAAGTCTTCACTTTCCCAACTACTTTCCTCACTGAGGCTGGATAATCTTCATTTCAAAAAAATCAACATCACATCACCTATTGAATGCAGAAACAGACAAGAGAACCCAGCTGTCTTCTATGAAGCCAGACGTTAGCCTTGCAGAAACGGAGTGGAATGCCACTCTTCTCATCAGATTTGTTTCTTGCTTTGGGAAACGTGGCTATTTTTCATCAAAACAAGTTATTTACATTAGTGTATAGCAGACTGTTATTTTCAAGAAGAATGAATAAATATTTTTAAGTGTCTCAGTTACAGTTTGCAACACAGTAAATGTAAATGGCTGTAACCTGTGTAATCCAAATTTCTTTGGGATTCTCAATAATTTTTTAACAATGAAAAGTGATTCTGAGGCTAAAAGCTGGAAACTTCTGATCTAAAGAAGACTGAACAATCTCCTTAGCATGTAGGTTTCATTCACCTTATTAATAAGCTTGTTCGTGGCTTCCAAAGCAAATCAGTATGTGATAACCTGCACATGACCCATTCAATTCCATAGTCGCCTCTCTAACAGGGATTCTTCAAACCCTTTTGAGGTTATATACCCCTTTTCTGTGTTCTAATTGTACTAAAATAACTTATTTTGCATATCTCCTCTAAAGGATTGTCAACTCCTGAAGAAGAGGATGTATTTATTTTATTCCCTTGCGTACCATCAGCCTGTGGTACACAGGGCTTCAAAGTCATCCATAACTGAGAGTTCGTGGGCCAAAGACAGGTCTATGGTGGATTAGCTTTGAGTTTTTGTGACTCTTTTTTTCCTATTACCCCAGAATTAGATCATTCTCATAATCTCCCAATTCATGATTATAAATTACTCATTTCACATATTTATTTATTTGCTCATTCATTCAACAAATGCCTATTGAGTTCATGCTGTGTCTCGGGCACTGGACTCTGCACAGCGTTTACAGTGGTGAAACACAGCAGATGTGCTCTCTTTCCACTTGGAATGTGACTTCTCATCCAAACTGGGACACGTTGGAAAATTAAAGTAGTCATCATAAAGACACTGGGTCAAATGATGCAAATGGGGATGCCTTTGGCACACCAGAAAAGATGACCGCCTGACTTACAATCTACTTGAAGGTGGTCAGGTTCAACTTCAGGTGAAAAAAGAAGTTATTTAGAGGCTTTAGGAGGTTTTATGGGGGCTATCTGAAGAGTAGAAAATGAGGAGTAAATTTTAAAATAAGACCATTTAAGAATCTTTCTCAATAGCCTCATGAAAGGGTAAAACATGGCTTAGACTATAGTGGAGACAGAAAGGTTTGAGATCTACTTAAAAGAGAAATCAATTAAGTTTGCTGGTTAATTGACAGGGTATGAGGGAGATATAGTAGAGAACAATCCTATGTATTTTAGTGACTGGGAAGATAGTGGGATCTTTTATTGAGATGAAGCTTTATGTAAAAAAGTTGATTGATAAGGTGGAGGGAATGACGCAGAAATCAAGAATTCAGTAACTTTGTCGATTGCATATAAAATGCCTGTGACATTTCCACATGGAGGTGATGCAATCGGCCTGCTCATATACGAGGATGAACTCAGAAGAAGTGACTGGCTAATCTGGCAGTCATCAATGCAGGGACAGCTTCAAAGTAAAGTAAAGTGGAAAATGTTTCCTTCACCCCTTCTTCCATTTAAAGAAACTGACCTAATCATTACCCCCATCTTAGTCTGTTTTTTGTTACCATAATAAAACAACTAAGTCTGGGAAACACCTTCGAAAAGTGGTTAAGGTTTGGAGGCTGAATTCTAAGATCAGGCCGCCACCTTTTGGACCTCTAGAGAGCCCTGTGGCAAATGAGTTCACAACAGCAGAAGTGGATATGGAAGAGGTCACTCAGGAAGACAGACAGTGGCATTCAGGGACCAGGCTTACTCATTATATAACAACTTGTTTTCTCGAAAACTAATGCATTCTGCAAGTCTTGCAAAAATGGCTCCCGAAGTCAGTGCCCTCATAACCAAATTATCCTCCCCTGGATCCCATTTCTCAAAGGTTCCCCACTCCAACACCACAGCACTGGAGACCAAGCTTCTAGCAAATGAACCCTTGGGAAATAAAATCACACATCCAAACCATAACTCACACCCCACAGTGCATACTTGTGCCATAAAAAAGGGTTAGAAATTGACTCCCGACATAAAATTTTGAAAATTGTACTGTATCTTGTGTTCTAGGGCAAACAAATATATTGTATCTTTTAAAATATTGAAATTTTACCTTTTTCTGGACAGAGCTTGTTCAATAGACTTGTATTCCTAAGGGCTTGAAGGCAGATCACTCCAGAAAAATTAGATTATGTTGCAAGTATATGAGTAATTCAGTTATTATTTATATTAATCCCTTACAGGAAGTATTTCTAAGGGGAGATTCATGTGACTGATGAAATGTCAAGCCATGATATTTTGTTTGCTAAGTTTGGATTTCTTTACATTTCACAGAACAGAGAGGACCTGGATTTTATTTGCTGACATAGTTATTGTCTTTATGGCCAAAGCCTACCAGTCTAAGGCAACATTAGTACCATTAATTATGGGTGGGTCCCTTTCCATTTTTAGACTTGAAGCTAAAACTGAAATGCTTAGGGTCATTTATCTTTTTGCTTTCCAGTTCATGTACGAGTTCATGCCTCTGGGATTTTCTAACAGAATTAACAATTTCAAGAATTTTGGAAAATATTCTATAAATTTCCCAGAGGCTTATTACTTCTTTATTCAGTACATGCAACACATAAATAAAAATAACCATGATTTGTTATCAGAGACTTATCCCTGATTAACTTTTATCACTGAATGGAGGATGAAAGACATGTGCGCTTAAAAATGTCTGATTACATAGTTAATACATTAGTTTCTGGGTGTTAATAGACATAAGGATCCTAAAATAATACATTATAAAATATATTTTCATCTATTTCTTGAGGATTTTGATAAGAAAAATAATATGGTGATTCCAGCTAAGTAATCATGTTATGCATATATATATGCATGCATATATGCACAAATACATGTGTATAGGTATGTGTAGGGCATGTGTAGGTGTACATTTATAGATATAGTCTCATGCTACATAATGACATTTTGGTCAGTGACAAATCACATATACAATGATTGTACTGCTCATGACACCACAGCTATTTGTTTGTGTAAGTATATTCTGTGATGTTCACACAATAACAAAATTGCCTCCTGATGCATTTCTCAGAAAGTGTACCCACCATTAAGTGACACATAATTGTATTTGTACATCTGTCGGTTGGGTAGGTGTACAGCTGTGTATATTGGTGAATGTGTGTACATCAAACAGTTGATGGTGATCTATTCTGGAAAGGAGAGCAGAGAATACAGAAACATCTGAAAGGGACTTTCCCATTTATTCTACGATAGCCATAATATGTGAATTTTTCTCCTTGTCAATGTATCTATGTTTCTTGTGTAATTTAAGGGAAATTTTAAGAAATTTTTGAAAAAGAAATTAGAGAAAAACAAAGAAATAAATGGTTCACATTTACTTAAAAGAGGATAAGAAAGATAGAAGGGATCAGAGGTTGGCTATGGAAAAGTAGAAACATGATGAAAGTATCTAAAGATACGTCATCAATTTACTTCTCATCTGGAAAATTAACGTAAAAAAAGAATATTAATGCAAAGATCTGGACTTTTTAATGTAACCACCTAAACTTTAGCCAAGCCAAATGTTCCCTGTAGCAACTGACTGGATGTGAACAAGGAGCATTTATCTGCTGGCTTCATGTGGAGAGAGAGAGAGATTTGGACTCAGAGCTCTTCTTTTGCCATATTCCTGCCACCCCACCCCTAAAGTATTTGTCATTGGTCACGGCAGTCCTTTAGCAGATGAGTGCAGACCAACATCATGCTGGTTAATCTGTTTCGGGCTCCTCTTATTTAGATGGCTGACTTTGCCCGAAAGCCTCATCCACTTTGTTTTCACTAAGTCTAGTTTAAAGGCAAGCTTGAGACCATGGTGTTGAGTGAGATAAATCAGGCACACAAGCGTAAACATCCCATGGTTCCTGTATATGAGAAAAGTAAAGCACGAATCAGTTAAAAGGCAAAATAAAAATAATAGGACACTGAAAGGTAGACTTTTTCGCAAATGGGAAGGGGACCTAGAAATGGAGTCAGGGGAGGATGGGAGGAGAAGGAGACATAAAAGGAATTACGATGGGTTATGTACATGCACCAATACCCCACAGTGAATGTAATCATCCACTGTAAACATGTACTAATAAAAATAAAAATTAAGAAATAAAAACAAGCTTGTGTGGGCTGTTCTCCTTTTCCCTCAGGAGCAGTCACCCCAATCCTCATGTGTTGTCTGTACCTGCTCAACATGCAGTGCCTCAGAGAAAGAACTTCCTGGAGCCACTCATCTCATTGCAGTGATCCCCTCTAACTCATCCCCTCTAACTCTGGGGAGAATTTCTCTGTGCTGTGTCCATCCTACTCCCCACGTCATGAAGGAAACACTTGGAGAAACCCCCCCCACCCCAAGAATCAAGCCACCCTTGGCCACCACAGAGCGCAATGACTTGGATGAACATATGTTAGGGGGCTGGCAAAGAAATGAGTTTCTTTCCTGACAACTAAAAGTTCAGTTGTTACTCCTCTATCTCCTTCTACCCATATCTCGATCTTCCTTGTGTCTTGGCTCCCCTTCTTTTCTTTCTACCTTTCACTTCCTCTCCTGTCCAGCAGCGTTTAGAGTGCTGTCTGCCTCAGACATGGGCAGCATTTGGGGGAATGAAGTCCACTGCCACTACTCCAAGTCCGTCTGCTTCCCCACCCTCTTGCTGTTCAGAATGAGTCAGCCTTCCCAGCAGGGATGGCTGGAGGCTATCGGTGATGACCTAGGCCACTGAGCTTTAGTAGTCAGGCAGCATCAGTGATTTGAAGGGCTGTACCAGGAGCCTCCTAGGTAAGAGTGAGTCACTTTGAAACTGCCCATCTCTGTTCTTCACTCCTGGTCATGGACAGCCCTAACATATGCTGACGTTTTTTGACATAGGATTTTGTTGAGTGGCCCTGGTTGGCCTCAGAGATGCAGTCCTCCTGTGCTAACTTTCCAGGTAGCTGAGATAATAAGCACAGGCCATGATACTCAACCTCTAAAAAATCCTCTTTAAGTAGAAATGGGACTCTTTTATTTTCTTTTGCCTTGAACACAAGGGCTTGAAATGTCTTTACCTCACCCACTGTTATGTCGAACTCAGCTCCCTTCTCCTCCTGCCTCCCAGTCCCTTCCCACCCCCACTCCCACCCCTGCCCCAAAGGAAGGAAGCCTGGAAGAAGAGAGGGAGCTCTGTGATAATGCAAGCTCTATATGAGAACAGCCTCTCAGTAACATAGTTTCCCTGGATATTGGGGGCTGGTTTTCATTGCTCTTGTGGGAAACAGATTTATTAGAGAAAGAATTTGTATTCTAGTGTGACAGTTGTCCAAAATTTTAGGTGGATAAACCAAGCTGCATTATTTCTTCACAGAAAACATGACTTAAGCTCTCTCCTCCTTGAGCCCTGGAGAGTGAGTCATCTGCCAGGTTCAGTTTCTTCACAAAGTGACTTCATCATAAGCTGTTGGCTAAGCACGAGATTAAGCAGTTGGAATTAAACTTCATGATATACATATGCACGGATGGTGGTGCAGGCCTACTGTAGCCCCAGTTACTGTGGGGGCTGAGGCACGAGGATTGCTTAAAGGCCAACCTGGACAACATAGTCAGACCTCATCTCAAAAAATAAAATAAAATATCCAAAATGTGCATGTGCAAGATTTTGAAGACACGGAAAAGATGATTCAAGTGTAATTTAAACCATGTATCACAAATTTCCCAGGCTTCTATCAAATAAAGATAATGAAATCATCACAAATTAAAAAATTAAGTCAAGAAATTCTAGATTATTACTTTAACTATACTTTGGATTTTTGAGCCTAATACTTGACCCTTAAGGCAATTTTCACTGTCTGTTAAACTGTGAGGCAGAGAATCGCTTGTCGGCTTGAGAGAACTCACCCAATTTCTCACTAACAGTAGAGTTGGCATTGTGAAGGAGTTTGACACCTTCCATATTCTACATACCTGTCCAAGCATTTTGAAGTGTTTTCCTCCTCCAGGAAAGCCACAGCCTAATGTTTTCTTGCTCTGGTCCCTTTAAAGGTTTTAGTTTTCACTACACAAGCATAGAGTACCTAAGCACTGCTGATGTTCAATGAATCAACAGGTTCAGACTCATAAACAAGAATTCAAGAGCCATTGCCCAAGGTCTGAATCAGCCAGGATTAAATCCAATTCACCACTCTGCAATGATATTTGTTTATTCTTGTTTGAAATGTGGTTAAAAGAAAAAAACCAGAACCCAGGAAACCTGGGTTCGATTTGTCAGCTTGCAAATAGCAGTTATTTTAACAAAATGATGTAGAATAGACCTGGTCACCATGCCACTGTAAAGAGTCTCCTGATTTCTACTTTTCTACAAAATGACCAAGAGAGGCAAAAATGAATCATTATTTATTGTTCAAAAAAATGAGTAATATCTGCAGCCTCTCAGAAAATAAAGATGATACACCAGAATATTCCTAATCCTTTCATTATCCCTAGTTTTAGTTACCTAATTCCATGTCTATTTCTGGGTGCCCTTTGGATTAAGCCCAAATCTGTATTCTTTAGCAGGAATTCTCTCAGGGAACATCTGTCTCATATGAATCTCCTTCAAATCACTTGGGTCTTGGTTGAGGTGTCCTTAATCATATTAGTGACAAATAATCACTTCTTCTATTATTCAACTGTGTCCCCATTTGGGGTGCAATAAACCCTAAAGATCTGAAAATGGTCCTTTTCTTCACAAAGGTTTAGGAATCTCAAAAATAACTTTCCAAGTTCTAACAACTCTACAGAATGTCATTTCACTCTTCAACTTTGTAAAGGTGATCTTGCTGGCCCTTGAAGGGTAAGATTCCTATGAAGGACAGGTAGGGACCTGGGGTAGGGATAGGAGAAGGTTCGGCCTCTATATCAGCAATAGCAGAGCTCTGACTGTCTCTGGCTTTCTTTGCTTTATGGTACCACTCTGATAACATAGCCAACCTGTGATGGTCAAAGTGTGTCCTGCTTTGACTTGAAAGACAAATTAAGAAAAGAAGACATCTGTTTGTTCCCATCTTCTTGGAAAGAATTAATGAGAGGCAGGAAAATCTGATTGAAAGTGCCACAATTTGTGAACAGTGGAAAGTTTCTACTCTTGTGAGGGGTGAGTTGGTCAATGCTGTGGAGTAACCTGATAATACTTTCTCCCTGGATGTACTAGAGAAATACCCCTCTGAGGAGGTTTGCTTCTTTCAGGAGGGGTGTGTCTGTCTCTGACCTTAAATCAACTAACTTAGCCAACTGTGGATCCAGTTGTGGCTGTTTATAGAGATGGTTGGAGAGAGCTTGTGCACGGTATTTGTGTGTGATTGACTGCTGTGGGTCTGGCCACGGCTGTACGAATGGTTCTCTAAAAAACATGACATCAATGAGAGATTTCTGAATGTCGAAGTAAGATGTTTCCTTTTGGGACACAGCATATTTGCTAGTCATGAGAGCTCTCCCAGAGCTTGTCCAGCCACTCTTATGACATGGAATCCATCTTCCTTCAATCCGGGCAAATGGGTTCCTCAGAAGTCTGTAAGAAGCTCTGACTGCCACTAATGAATAAGGAGATAAGCTGCACTTAGACTAAGTTTTGGTTGCTTCTGTGAGCAGGTAGTGAATTTATTAAGGACTCCATACAAACCCAAATCAATAGCGCAACTGATGGATTCAAGCATTCAGATACCAGAGTTTGCTCTTACCCTCAAGATGGCTTGAAGGTGCACTCAAGTCTATTAATATTCAAACTGCATGTCCCTTACCACTTTATCCACAGCTGTCTTGTGGGATTTACCATTCTCGTTTTGTGCTGGAGTCATATTTTGTATTTATGCCCTAACTCCTTTACCAAAAAGTAATGCCCATGTTGTCTGAAATAGGTCTCAATCACTTTTCCTTAACTGATATTAACCCATGGAGTTGGAAACCATACTTTTGATAAAGGAGTCATCTCTCTCATAAATAAAAGGGCACACATTTATACAGAGAGAAATACGCTGATGATTGTAGGTGAAATCTTAAGTCTGAGAAAGCCTGGGTTCTTGTTAACGAATAAAATGATATTCATATTATTTTAGGAAAAATTTTCCATTGTATATTTTCCAAAAAAAAATATGGAAAGACAGTTTGTCACAGTGGTTGAACTTTTGGAAACAGCTGGATATTTCTCTAATAGTCAGCCTTAACTTCCAGTGAAATTGCACTGATGGCTGTATCAGACACTGACTTTCTGAAAAACCTGGGAAAAGCAAAAAGAATCAGACAAAACTGTTCCATGAGGATGGGAGAGGCTGTGAATACACAGCAGAGAAGCAGTGGCCTGCTGCAGTCGGGAGCTGTACAATTTCTTTTTTTTAGATAATTCTTTGCTGAAGCAAAATATATATACAGTAGGATGTTATTTTAAGCTCACTCAGTATGCCTCTGACAGTCCATTGTTTGTAATAATTTGTAATTATTACCTTTTTATTAGTATATTTGCTATACATAATAAACATATTCCTCATGGGGAATTGTTACATGGAAATGCTGCACCTTTTCACTTCCCCTTCCCCTGCCCTCCACTTTCTTCTGTCTCCCACCACATCCC